>NW_020290657.1:91848-230173 GCF_003184585.1 Aspergillus saccharolyticus JOP 1030-1 | reverse complement strand
TAAGTAAAGGCGGAGGGAGAAGTGGTACAGTTACAGGGTGGGTGGTAATTAGTGGTGGTGGTGGTGGTGGGATTGTACGGTCGGCGCCCGGGTGTGAGCGGACCTGCGCAGAATTGGTAGCAAGCTGAAGTGAGCACAGCAGCGTGGTTTGGTGGTTTGAGGCTCTGACTATGACCAGCCGCTAAACCCAACCAGGTAGTCAAGCTCTTTTTTAGCTGAGTCAAAAGGCCGGAGGGTCCGACCGTGTGGCTGATAGACTACGTACTGTGTAAAAGGAGAGAAGAGGAGTGCACGTCGGAGTACAGTACAGTCCTGCCGTACCAGATTCCAGACAAAGACCCGGGAAGGAAAATCTCGATCACTGGTAATGATGTCAAGAGCTGACTGCTCTCCCGCACAGAGAGTACATTCTTCATTTCATGCAGGACGAAACCAACCCAAGGTCATGTGTAATTTGGAACCTGACTAATTCTCATCCCATGTTACTGGGAGGAGGGTGTGATATCTGGGGATTACATGGTCCGTGGGGATGTCTGTGCTTTTTTGACGGAAATCCTTACCTTTGGTTGCTGGTTGTCTGCACTCTCGTCTAGCCATCAGGTCTGGTGCTGTAGGATTTTCCATGCCAGCGGGCCGATGCATCAGTAATCTGTATTTATGACTATTATCTTACTTGAGACGCAGTTGTGCAATAGACGGCCTAGAGGCCAGACGTTTCATGTTTCAAAGGCGTTGGCGAGCGGTTGAGCTCCAAAGTATAATGCGATGAGAGTAGCTATATATAGTTTAGCAGCTAGGAAGGTAATCTGGCTAGCTGCTGTTCGATCAAAGCCTATAGATTCAGATCCGAACCCGATCGCGAGAAACCTCTGGGATGCTCTTACTGGGCTTCTACTTAATTCTAGTCACATCAGGGTATCCCGTGTCGGATAGCCGGTGGATTTGAAAGATTGGCTGCCTCAAGGGATTTTATAACCAAGGAAATCCACGCTTTAGAAGAATCTCTGCAGTAGATGCCTTAAGTGGTTGAGCCTGGAATATAAGAACATATATGAGGACGTATTTTGTGACTCACAGCATGTTAGCTCAGGGGAAGAGCGCCGGGCTCATAACCCGGAGGACCCTGGATCGAAACCAGGACATGCTATATGATTATCTTTTTGCTCTTTTCCCCTTTCCACCATTAGGGGTTCCTTTAGTTTCTCTTTGTCGTTACGGGTCTACAGAATGATCTTCTTTCTTGCAGGAGACTGCGACGACCTAACTGGATCGCGCGTGCTGACTGATTACCACCGTCGAGGGCTGCCTCTCTCGACAGTCCAGTGGCTCTTAGTTAATTCCAGTTTAGTCTCCTAAGGCTGTTAAACCGCGCACATTGTACTATGACGCATTTGAGATCTTCAAGGTATTGTATTCGAAAATGACAATCTTACGCAGTCAGTTATATATTTATGTGGCTGATCCGTCCAGCAGCCCCGAGACTCCAATGCAGTTGGGCAAGCTCTAGCATGTCGAGATCATCAGAGGCGAGAGTCGACGCCGAGCTTCCAAGAAGAACACACTCTCTAAGCAGTCACAATTCCTGGCTCAGATAAACCATGCCTCGTCGAGACCCTTACTCGTCCACTGCGCCAGGCTAGTCTGGCAGATGTTCGCTTGCTGGATCCGAACAAGCCCGTCGATTGTGAGAGAGTATTTCTTTTTTCCTTTTCTTCCCTCCTTCGAGTAATTGACGCAACGTCATGCGAAGGCCGTGCTACCATGTACTGTGACCCTTCTCTTCTTATACCTGGAATAGGCTCACAGGAGACGAAGGCGGACGGAAGACTTTATGTTACCAGTGAGAAGAATCGACAAGATGAGGGCCGCGAAACCAATCACCTACTCCAGGCTCTAGAGATCCTGATACCCTTCGCAGCAGTCAAGTAGGTTGTGTTTTTGGTTAGGCTTGTCGACAACGGGGACGCGTATAGTTGTAGCCTCAGCAACGATTGGAAGAATAATAATGTTACCACGAGTCACCATTAGTTGCCTGCACTCTCTCATTCCAGATGTATACAACCCCAGCGCCGGATGAAGGTAATCCCAGGTCCTTATCTCTCTGCCCAGCGCGTCTCTTTCTCGAATTCTTCTCTCTCTTTGCCTCTCATTATCTGCAGACCCACCCTTCTCAGCCTCGAGAAAAACTTCACGGCTTCATCAAAAGTCTCGTCACTTGCCCAGACATCTCTATTCACAATCTCTTTAATACTGTCAAAGAGATCTTACACCTCGTTCCACCCCTCCCCATCTTGCAAATGCTTTATTCGCTCGTCCTCAGTAAATAGAATGGACAATTTCCTTCTACCCTCAATTCTTTCCAGATACCTATATCTAATCCTATACCACTTCATCAGAAACATCAGATAGTGGATTACCTTTCAACATTGATGAGCGCCTCCCGAAAGAATACAATATCATCATCCCACATATCACAAGCCTACTCCACGGGCAGGCGCCTTATTTTCCCATAGTCCAAGTAGAAAGCTTCTGCTAGAATTGGTTTTTTTACCTCTAGTTTCAATCAAATAAAGTTAGAAAATGGCTGACCTGCATATTTGTCGTTTGATCTCAACCTTTCGTTCTTCTTCAAGGTCATCAAAGTTACCAGGACGCTTCAGCATTATACTACCCTGATAGTCCATAAGCGGGGAAGACTAAGCCTAAAGGAGAAGGGAACTCGGAGCACAAGTCGGACCTACCAAAGACATAAACTCTTGTCACATACACAACACAGTAAGTCGAAGATGATCCGTTCTGTTGGCTTACAAGCTCCATCGTGGCAACTTCGGAGGCAGTTGTGTAAAAGGACGTGCCGGCGTTCGGATTTGGGATGCATGCTAGGATTGTCTCCCCGGTCGTTCAACTGAAGACGGATATTTGTTATATCCAGCTTCCGCCAGCTTTACGATTGAAACACACCTGTTTGATTTCATAGCTTTGGGCGCAACATTTTGAAGCTCGGCAACATAGAAGACCTTGTACCTGTCTTGCTTCTGTCTTTCCTCATCCCATATCCAGCGACCACTGGCTTAGCGAAAGAATTTGTCATGTTCAGGTTGTGATGTTGTTCTTGTATGGTTGGAGTTACTCATGTTGCGGGGACCAAGTCTCGCACACAACGCTGAAAAGGCCCTTTGAGTGTTCTCGGCATACCACCGTTAGGAGACAAGAACATCGTCTGCCGCGGAAAAGACGAATTTACATGGTCGCAGTGTTGGATGGTTGAAGAAAATGGATGGCTGAGACTAAGTACCTAGTAGGTAAGTAAGGAAGTAGGTACAGGTACCTACCTACTACTACCTGACATAGACCTCATTGCCGGTCGTTGTTATTGGTTGAATGGAGGGCTTGACTTTCGTTCATGGCTTGAACTACTCAGGTACGTATGGAGCGAGGCCTGCTGTGTGCGAGCTGTTAGTCATGGGTTATGAATGCTTTGCGGAAACAAATGACATCAATTAAGCATGTTAGCTCAGGGGAAGAGCGCCGGGCTCATAACCCGGAGGACCCTGGATCGAAACCAGGACATGCTAAACCTTCCTTTCTTTTTTGATTTTTGACCTTGCATAATATATATCATCTGGATTGCTCAGCTCTTCACAAAACCTGCAACCCTAATCCCTACAGCCGCGCGTGCTTCGAGCCCATCTGCTCCATCCTCCGCATAGAATCCGACAAAGAGTGCCTCGGCAGACATACCTATCTATAGTCTACACACATACACGTATAGACTCCTTACTGAGCAACTTTACCGATTTTAACTAATTTCTCACTCCTAAAGTGCCTCTCGAAGACTGACTTTGATGATCACGATTCCTGTGACCATTGGTAATCCCCCGCGTGGTATCACTGCACTCACCATCTGGCCTCACAATCTGGATACTCCCGCTGCTCACTCGCAATGCTACCTAATTCAGACTCTCAACAATGAAGATATTGTCATCGAGGGAACATCGAATTTGCGGTCCAAACCTTCGGTTTCTTAGCCAGATCAGCATCCCGTTCACCCTTTCGCACTTGAATTCTCCAGTCTCTTTCGTTGACACATTGTGCACATGCCTGCTTCTCGAGACTCGTGCCCATATATACATATTTTGAACATGTGGACTAGTACCATTGAGCACGGCTCTTAAGACGCAACTGCTCTTGGATCCCAGCAGCTTCGAGGGTAAAAAGTTGATGATAGTTACAATAAGAGTGAGGAGAAGGGACGTGCCCGGTGGAGGGGCCCTTCCCCGCTGCTAGTTCCACACCATGCTCGAAATCAGGGCATGCCTTCGATCACAGCATGTCTATTACCAAGATTCCATCACCCTCGAGCAGAGTGCGCGACATCTGAGCTTGAAGTCGTGAACATTACATCCAGTGATTTCCTAATCACTCACACACTTGCAGCATGCCCGGGTGTGGAGTCAATCTTGGCGATTTCTGTTGGGTCGCTTGTATTTACCATGTATGCACAATTATGAGGATCCATGCTTGCTACGCTGATCATCAAAACGCCGCATCCGAGGCACAAGGCACAAGGCACAGGGCACAAGCACTGATAAGATTACTGACCTGACCACTGCTGACTGCACCCAAGCTTGAGACCCAGATCTAATAACTACGTACTTCTAACCCGAAAATAACCGTTCTCGAGAACCTCTCACCGATGACCTCAAGTTGTTTGAAACAACGCAACAGCAAGGCAGAGAGACGCAATTTCGACCAAATCGGAACGCCGATGATGAGGCGTCAGCGGTGTCAGGATGCAGCTAGTGGCCAGCATGCGACTGCAGCAGCCACGCAATGCAGTGGCCGTCGAGGGCAGAGCGTCATTCCAGCTGCATGCGCGGCAGATTGCCAGGCACCAATGTGCCCCGCTCCGGCCGAATGCTTGCAGGTCCAACAACAAACAACATGTCATTGTTGCAGCTCACCGGCAGAAGTCTTTTGCCCGCCTGAAGTGCAAGACTGGCAGATTGCAAGTACAAGACAAAATTGAGGAGGCTGGGGATGGGGCGGATAGACGGTGCTAAAATAGTTAACCGTCGGGTGGCGGTTGATGCTATTGTTAGAAAAGCGGAAGTTGCATAGCTATGTGATATGACACCAGAGTTGATGATGATGCAGTTGACGGTGTTGACTTGATGAGATGAAGTCAAGGAGTCAACCAGGCTGGTCAGCTAAATTTACAATAGAGTACCGGAGTGTACTGTGCTTATTGTGAATTGGACCTGAATACGGTACTTACTTCTCTATGTTGAATTGTTATGAATTGGGAAGCAATGAATTTCGATGCTAAGAAACCGCCTTACGTAAGGCAGCGTCACTTGAGGATGCTTTGACCGCCGCTTGCAGGGAACCAATCAAATCCCCGCACTGGAGATACTTCCAGGCTATCTGCCCGATTGGGTAAAATGGGGAGTGGGAAAAGCGAGAGGCTGGACGATTCATACTCCTCTTCATCTTCAACTTCCAAGCTCCACTACCCCTTCCAGTTCCTGCATATGAGCCATGGCTGTCTCGTGTGCTTATAATCTTAAAAATGCTTTGCCTCCCCATTCCAAGTGACATTCTCTTGTCAATTCCCCAACACGTGGTGGGCCTGCCGATTGTATAAGGTACCTAGGTAGTACTACCTGATATCCGGCCTCCAGTTCGCTCAGACCACTTGCACATAGTTACACGGACGCCTCCAAACTTGCTCCCTAGGCTCGATTCTGGGCTCACTTACCAATATATCATCCCCTCGTTGTGCCTTATAACTGTCGCCCAACTGCCGACAACGTATCTCCTGCTATGCAGATCTCTCGACTCGGGGCCGTCTTAGGTCTCTTCTCATACTTTGGCCTGGCTACGGCTCAGACATACACGAGCTGCGATCCTCTGGACAAGAGTACGTCTTTCAATCTATGCTGAGAAAAGAGAAAGCAAACTAATCACCCTGGTCAGCCTGTCCTGCGGACACCGCACTGGGAAAGTCTGCATCCTATGACTTTACTTCCGGAAGCTCCTCCGCCTTTGAGGCAACGGGTACCCCCACGTATAGTGACGATGGGGTTGCATTCACAGTGGCCAAAGAGGGGGATGCCCCCTTGATTCAATCCAAATGGTACATCATGTTCGGACGGGTTGAATATGTGATCAAAGCAGCTCCCGGAACCGGTATCGTCAGCAGTGCCGTATTGCAATCGGACGACTTGGACGAGATTGATTTGGAATGGCTTGGTGGAAATGACAACGAGGTACAGAGCAACTATTTCGGAAAAGGGGAGACCACCCCCGACAATCGAGGAGCAACCCACAGCGTCGCCAACTGTCATGACGAGTTCCATACATATACCGTCGATTGGACCAGCGAGCAGCTTGTGTGGCAGATCGACGGAAAGACTGTGCGGGTGCTTACCCCCGAAACTGCCAATGCCAACCAGTACCCCCAGACACCGATGGTGGTGAAAGTGGGAATCTGGGCGGGCGGTGATCCAAACAATGCACAAGGCACGATAGGTAAGGCATACCGCCAATGCGCTTCTAGGGTCTGACAGCGTGCTAATTCCTGCGGCAGACTGGGCCGGTGGAGAAACTAATTACAGTGCTGGGCCGTACACCATGTACATGAAGTCCCTCGAAGTCACGGACTACTCGACTGGATCGTCATACTCATACAGTAACAAGAGTGGACTGTGGGAGTCAATCACCTCGGATGGAGGCAAGATCAACGGCAATATTGGTGCTGACACAATCTCTTCCCAATCGGCCCCGACTATAACGGCGACGGTCAGCATCCCGATTCCCTGGCCTGGTACGCATCGCGAGACTTCAAGTTACGTGACTCCCGACGTCTGGCCTTGGGTTACTGGGACAGGAGCAGCCGCCTACACCGGTACTTGGTCCTATTCAGGTTCCGGACAAATCCAGCCGCCAAGTGCGGCTTCCGTGAGTGAGCATCTCCAGTACGAATCTGATGACTGCTTGAACGCAAACTGACTTGAGCCATCAACAGTCTTTCTCCCAGTCTACATCAGTCTGCTCGCGGTCTGTGCCGGCTTCATCATCCCCCTTCGTCTCTAGAACTGGCTCGAAGGTCAGCCTGGGACGGACCAGTACGATAGCGACCAGCTTGATCACGCCGACGAGGACCAGCTCGATAGCGACAAACCCAATCATGACGAATTCGTCTTTGACCAGCCTCACGAGGACCAGCTTGAGGACGAGCAGCGCGATGGTGTCCAGTCCTATTATGACTAGCTCATTGCTGAGCAGTCCGACAGTGGCCAGTTCGATTGTGGCTAGCTCGGCGACAACCGGCTTAATGACTAGTCCTCAATCTGGCTCGACATTCACCGGCTCAAACACAGCCAGATCGATAATGGCCAGCACGACGATTACTAGCTCGATGGTCACTAGCCTGCAAACCGGATCGACCTTGACAAGACCCACAATGTCTAGCTCGATGCTTACCAGTTCTATGCTGCAAAGCTCAACTTCTGCCCTTCGAACCTGCCAGAGCAGTCATCGCACAACCCCCTCATCGTTAACCACGACCACAAAGGCCGGGACCACCAAAGCTTCCACGACTGGAACCTCAACTCAAACCTCGCCGACATCTCCAACTGAGACGCTTCATGTAGCACCCAATGCCAACGCAGCAAGCAGTCTCTCCGACGTTCCACTTTTCATGGCTACCATATGTGTGCTCATCTCGTTCACACGGGCCTTGGTCTGAAACTGGCCCGACCCGCCGCAAATGGCTCACCTTTACGAATTATGTTATACTCATGCATATGATCATTGCGAGACGATATATTACGACATGATACGCAATCACTAATGATGGACGACTTTTAATGAACAATTTATTTCTCTAATATATGTATGACATCGAGGTGCTAGTGAATTTAGAGTCCGCGCCCCACAGGGCTGGCGTTGTCAGGAACCCATGATCTACTGAACCGGATATTAGTACAGCAAAGCAGACTAGAATATACACGCATGACTGGCAAATCGATATAGAGCCGGATGCTATATTTTCCGAGCAAACAATTAATGCACTGTTTGTCTGATTTAGACGTCTTAATACTCTCAGTATCAAGTACTGATATCAAGACCTTGTCAGCCGCTGAGCTATGTACCAGACACCACACCTTGGTCGCTGGAACTATGCCAGTAGTGACAACAGGTGACTTCTCTTGTAAGATGACCTTGAATCAACATCACAGTTAACAAGGCATCGCCACAGCAAGATCAGCAGCTAAAAAGGGTGATCTGACTGTTAGCTACCTAGTCAGGTAATATGTATTTATCCCAAGTGAATGCATCATGTTGGCCTGTTTGTCGATTCCACCTGCGTTTGTCGCCCCCAGCCCACACTTCCTCTCCCACCATCACACAGCAATAAATCCCTACTCTTGTCCTCCTGGCAGGCTCAACTCACTGGCCCTTCCACTCACATCCCTTGGTCCACAGCTCCTAGAAACCTCATCCACCGGTATCTTGTCTCGTCGATTCTTCCCTTGTAACTTCCTACCAAGGCGTATCACACAAGGTCCATCATCTCATTCAACGAACAGCGAGATTCCTCAAGACCGCCATGGCGGACAGCAAGTCCCTCGCCGACCTCACCACCGAAGTAGGAGCGGCCAAAGTAGAGCTGTGTCTCCTCCTCCTCCTCCACCGGCTTGATTCTATCGACGGAAATTGTCTCGGATTTGTCTGAAAAACCTGCCCAGCCTTCCCGTGGGATTGGCAGATTGGTCTTTAGCATAGCTTTGACCCAAGAGATGTTCACTTCAAGCATTGTTTTTCCACCCTCCGAACCTGGAAATGTAACCATCTATCCCATGTAGGAAACTCTCAAAATCAATCACTGGCATGCTCAGTAACCTACTGTGGGTCTTATGTGAGTGTATCTTGTTAGTAAACTAGGTACTCAAACGAAGAGGGCTCAAGTGGCTTGCAGAATACACACACACACACACACACACACACACACACACACACAAACACACACAGACAGACAGACAACAGAGAAACAGACAGACACACACACACACATAGACTCCTTTCTAAAGAAATCATCAAAAGAGCGAAAAATAAATCCCATCACGTACTCATACTCTAGACGCACATGAAATCAACACCCATCTCTTTTACTGCTCTTCTCTCCGGTCCCAATTCCCCCCGGCCTTGGTCTTTACCCAATCAAACAGGACTCTCTTCCGCATCAGCCCGGACCTGACGCCGCCTTCGCCGACGAGAAGGCAGATGAGTCTTGTACCTTCCCCCAAACCCGCTCAAAGGTTGAAGAAGCCGGCCCAGACCCAGAAGCGGGGAGTCGTTGACCACGCTGTCGGTGCCGGTGTAGAGGAAGACGTCGTAGAGCCAGCCGCCAAAGGTGCAGCCGAGGAAGGGGGCGATCATTGGGATCTAGGTTCTGGGTTTAGTGGGGAGAGGTAGTACGGGGCGAGGCGGGGGGGGGAGGGGGGGGAGAAACCATAGATGTGTTTTTATTGGGTTGGGAGATTAGGAGGAATGAGGATTTATTTCATGATATAGATGATCGTGAGAAGACGGGTAAGAGTGACCACTTACCCAGAAGTAATACCCCCCCGCCTTCCATACTTCAGTCCCGTATCCGATCATATATGTCACTAGTCGAGGCCCAAAGTCCCTAGCCAGGTTGATCGCGTATCCGGTTTCCCAGCCGAAGCAGGCGCCGATACCGAAGATGAGGAAGAACATGGCTAGCGGCATCGTAAAAGGGAGACGGGGGGTGGTTGCTGGTGGTGTGGTGGTCGTTGGGACAGAGGTACTGTCGCTGCTGTCTTTTGGGTTGCTATGTTGGTGGTTGTTTTTGGCGGGCTCGTGCTCGGTATTATCCTTTATGGCGAAGATTCCAAACATCAAGATGGAACTTGCTATGAACTCGGAAAAGAAGGCGCCGGTCCGCGTCATGAAGGGCGCAGGGTAGGTGCTGAATATGCCTGCGGTGGCGGTGGGGGAGGAGCCTGGCACTGTCCGGATCGTGGATCCGCCCTCGTAAACGTCGATAGCGGAGCGGTAGTTGGCATAGACGATGGCTGCTCCGCACATGGCGCCGAGGAGCTGGGAGAGGATGTAGATCGGGAACTGGCGCCAGGGGAAGCGGCGGAGCAGGCAGCTGGCCAGGGTAACGGCTGGGTTGAGGTGAGAGCCTGACGGGCTGGAGACGTAGACTCCGAGCATGACGCCTAGTCTGGAGTGTGTGGAATCGTTAGTTCAGATGGACAAAGGAAAAACGTGGCGATGCCGGGGACTAGGTTATGTGCTTGTGCGAGTTCTCGAAAGTTGGGATAGGAAAGCGACGAAAGCCTTACCCCCAGCCCCAGGTGATCGATTGATACTCGCCTTTTTCTTTCTGACTGAGCAGCACCTGCGCTACCACCCCGTTACCGAAGAGCATCATTATCATAGTCCCGAAGAATTCGGAGAAGGCATGGTGGAGGAGACGTCGGATTTGGCTCCATCGCTGCTGAATGAGCATCGGCATGAACTCGTCCCCTGTCAGATGAAGGACAGCAACGGAGGCTTCAGCGTGCTTGCTCGTGCTGGCTAGGGTTATGCTGCTCTGAACGAGAGGATCCGCCATGGGGAAATGCTAGAATTGGTCCATTTCGGAGGGACGGCCGGGTGGCGGGGGTACAGAGAAGTGTTTATGTATGTAGAGGTACCAGGTTCAGGAGAACTCGCCGAGATGTAGAGGAGAAGGATCAAAGGACGTGGTGGAACATGTTGCTACTAGCTTGGTGGTGTATATCCTCCATGGTACGACCTTCACATTCACTCCGTCCTTACAAGTCGGAGGGTTAGTGTCATTTGTCTCGATGGCTTCAAAACGGTACTTCTGGCCAACATGACTGTTTGACACTCAGCACGACTTTGAGCCTAGAGACAGGACTGTTGTGCATCTCCTGAATGAGCTTGTATGGTGGAACTGGGTAACAGACCGGCATCTAACCATTGCCCGATGAGAAGGACGTATAACATCAGGACCGTTGGCCAGCAGCCCGTTGGTACCGATGCGTTCGAGCTAGCTTGGCATTCTTTGTGACAGGGCTGGAACAACCGATGATATGATAGATGTTGCATTGTCAGGTAGTATATTAGATTGATCAACTCGCCTCATAGGACCAGGTCCGCCCATCTCACGAGTATTGGACGTTGCTCTTGTCCTACAGACCTTCTGCTCATTGGGCGATTGAGTATCCTCGCGCGACCTGCAGATATGCTGCAAGACCAACCCGACAAACCATACTATCGAGATCTGGATTCTAAGATGTGAGGTTGTTTAAGCAAAGAATGGCACTGTTCTCAACGTTAGACTTGGAAGAACGTCCACAATCGGTAACCCACCTTTTCACTGCTCCGATGATGTCTTTACAATAGTTTTCTGCCAACCAAAGCACTTTTTCTGCGATGAGATTCCCTAGAAGGCATTCATGGAAAAGGGGTGGTGAGAATCATGCTTGAGGTCGAAGTGGCGGAACGGCCAACTCTTTCTGAGCCGGCGGACCGACTTTCTTCTCCCTCTCTTCCTCTTCCTCTTCCTCGTCCTCTACTTTTACCTCCCCTCCATCACACTTCGTTACTCCAACAATTCACTCGAGACCTTCAAGTCTCTCAAGCCAAGTGAGCATCGAGATCAACCCCAATGAGGCATTTGCACAGCTGACACCAATCTCTGCTGGAGCCATGGCGTGCTAGCGTCAGGCTCTCTGCGGAGTGTGATCTCTTGATAGCTGCCTGAAAACCTACGCCAAACCGAAACCTTGCAGTGGAGCAGAACACAAAGTGTATGGATAATCGGACTCTAATGAAGGCTGACTGCGCCAGGGGTCGCTAATTATGGAACGTTCAAGCGGCTGGCTGGGTTGTACAAGCATGGTACATTGCAGTCGAGGGGGTATGGCCCCCATGCGGCCTTATTCGTATAACACAGAGAGATCATGGTGTTTCCCGTGACTGCTGAAGCCATTTGTTCACAACTCATGACTTGCGCAAGGAGGTTATCATTCAAATCACTCCCAGCAGAATGGACGGACCGGATGTTTTTGTCGGCGCTATCGACCAAGGCACCACCAGCACTCGATTCCTCATATTCAACCAGGCCGGCGAGATAGTAGCATCTCACCAAGTCGAACTTACACAGATCTTTCCCAACCCAGGGTAAGGCGAGTGCATCCATGCAAGACTGCCTATCACTGACACAGTATCAGATGGCATGAACACGACCCCCTCGAGATAGTCTCGTCCGTAGAAACATGCATTGACGAAGCCATTGCAAAACTCGAGGCCCAATGGTTCTCCCGCACAGACGTCAAAGCAGTTGGCATCACTAACCAGCGCGAGACCACCATCGTATGGGACCATGAAACCGGCGCACCCCTCCACCGTGCGATTGTCTGGACCGACACTAGGTCCCAAGACATCGTGATGCGACTCAAACAACAGCCAGGAGCATCGCAATTGCAGTCGATCTGCGGCCTTCCGCTGTCCACCTATTCATCCGCGTCGAAGCTGCTCTGGATGCTTGCGCATTGCCCCAAAGTGAGAGAGGCCTACGAACGGGGCACGCTGGCTTTCGGTACCGTCGATGCATGGCTTGTGTACCAGCTCAATGGCGGCCCTCAGGCGAAGGTCTTCGTATCAGATCCCACCAACGCCTCCCGAACCATGTTCATGAACCTGAAGACCCTCAAGTACGACGACTACCTGCTGGACTTCTTCGGCATTAAAGGCCGCGTCCATCTGCCCAGGATAGTCCCTTCGTCGGACGCTACCGCCTACGGCTCGCTCGCCCGCGGCGCCCTCGCCGGCACGCCTATCATGGGCTGTCTGGGAGATCAATCGGCCGCTTTGGTCGGCCAGAAGGGATTCTCGCCTGGAATGGCCAAGAACACGTACGGCACGGGGTGCTTTCTCCTATACAACGTGGGCGACACTCCGGTCATCTCCTCGCACGGGTTACTGGCGACCGTGGCGTATCACTTCGACGGGAAGCAGCCCGTGTATGCCCTGGAAGGGAGCATTGCCGTCGCCGGCTCAGGCATCAAGTTCCTCCAGAACAACCTCGAGTTCTTCAAGGACCCGCAGGAAGTCAACGACCTAGCGTCGACCGTCAGCGACAACGGCGGCTGTGTCTTCGTCACCGCATTCAGCGGCCTCTTCGCTCCATACTGGATCGACGATGCAAAGGGCACAATCTGTAAGATGCCCAACCATTCCCCGTCTCCAACACATATAGTATCTCCATCGCTAACATCCTATCCGCAAACTCAGTTGGAATCACCCAATACATCCAGAAAGGCCATCTCGCCCGCGCCATCCTCGAAGCCACCTGCTTCCAGACCAAAGCCATCCTCGACGCCATGGAAAAGGACAGCGGCCATACCCTGGCTGAACTAGCCGTGGACGGAGGAATGAGTAACTCGGATCTAGCCATGCAGGTTTGATTGCCAGAGCCCGCTGAGTCCCAGTCCCAGTCCCAGTCCCAGTTCCAGTCCCAGCTCCAGTACCTCCTAGAAAAGCCCTAATCACCGCAGCTAACTGACCAACCATATCCACAGATCCAAGCAGACCTCATCTCCATCCCCGTCTATCGACCCAAAATGCGCGAGACCACCGCGCTCGGTGCCGCCATCGCCGCCGGCCTGGCCGCGGGCGTGTGGCGCAACTTCTCCGAGCTGCGCGCCCTGAACTATGGAGCGGACAGCGGCGGCACGGTGTTTGAGCCGCGAGCGGAAGTGCGCGAGGAGAGTGCGCGGGCGTTTGCGCTGTGGGAGAAGGCGGTGGCGATGAGTCGCGGGTGGGTGGGCGATAACGACAACGATAAGCCTGGCGCGGTTCGGCATCGTGGTAGCATGCCCTCTGCGGGTGCGAAAAGGGGGCCGGCGAGCTCCGAGATCGTCTCTGGCTTGAACGGGGCGGATGGGCATGCTCGTTTGGTCGCGAGTTTTGAAGCTGCCGCAGCGGAGAGTTCTGCTACCGCTGATCTGGAGGATGCGGAGGAGGAGGATTTGTACCTGGAGTTACGGAGGGTGGAGATTCTACAGAAGTTGAGGAAGGTGAGGAAGGGAAGGAAGGCTGAGTTGGCGAGTTTGTGAGACTGGAATGGATTGGGTCGGGTCTCATGAATACTTCCTTGCGGCAGAGTTCGAGACTAGATTTGAGAAGTGAGGTAGAATCGAGCTGTTATGCACAGAAAGAAACTTGCCAAATTATCACTAACTATTGTAGGCAAGGACAGTGAAGCTATGTTGCTCGTAGTGCAGCATAGTGATACTCATCCCCTTGGTCCCGCGAGTTTTGTCATCCCATGATAACCTTGCACCCACGACATGGTGTCTTTGTGCCAGCCGCATAAATTATAAGCAGGCTGCTGATCCTGGCACTACTGTCGCGACTATTCCTCCTTGGAGACAGCATCCCTCTCACCGTGCCGCTCAAAAACACAATTCAACTCCGCCGCCGGCGTCAGCGTTACATCGAACTTCAAGGGCGGGTCCACGACCTCGTCCTGTCCGCGCGCGGGCAAGGCCTGGATGGCGCGGTAGGCCTGTAAGATGCGCACAACCGTGTAGCCCATCTCGATGGTGGCGAACTGCTGTCCGAGGCAGATGCGCGGCCCGCCGTTGAAGGGGATGAAGTGCCAGGGTTTGGGCTGCCAGCCCGACAGCCACCGCTCGGGAATCCATTTTCCAGGGTCGCAGTACCCGGGACTCCCCGGTGGCGGGTAGTTCTCGGGGGCCCGCTGCATGAGGATGGTGGAGTAGACGACTCGGGTGTTGGCGCGGATGCCCACGGGGGAGAGTCCGTCGGGTCCGCCGCCGCGCGGCAAGGAAGTGTTCTTCAGGGAGGAGCGGACGTTGAAGGGTACCACGGGGTACAGGCGCATGGTCTCGTTGAGCACCGCATTAAGGTACTTCATCTCCTTGAGGTCGAGGTAGGTAGGTTTGCGGTTGGCGGGACCGAGCCCCAGTTGCGCGTCGATCTCTGCGCGGAGGCTGGAGACGACCTCAGGGTGACGTGCGAGCTCAAACAGACAGAAGGAGAGAGTTGCGGCTGTGGTGTCGCGGCCGGCGAGGAGGATGGCAACTAGTTGATCGCGGAGGACCTGAGAATCGCGGGTGAAGCGAGCCAGAGCGTCGAGGAAGGTGTCCTTGCTGGAGACCTTCTGGTCCAGCTCTTCAGGTGATAGAGAGAGAACTCTTTCGATGTACGGCTGCAGGAACTCGTCCATGATGCGAAGATTCCTGCGGAACTCCTTGCGGGGAACGAGGAAGTTGAAGGGGCTACGATTTTGAGGGAAAAGGTTAGTCATTGCTTCTGTTCAGTCTTGACCAGCAGGGGACCATACCCCATTCGAAAGATAGTTGTCTGGCAATGCTGTACGTAGCGGAAAGCTTCAGCGAAGATGGCAGTCGGGTTATGAAGACTGTTTGTTCCTTGACCTAGAAGGTAATCTGTCGCAGCGTCCAGAGTGTACCGAAAGCACAGTGGGGTGACATCAACGACCTTGCTCTCCCTGAAGGAAGGCCCTCCCGCCAGAAGAGGGATTAATTTCTGGATATGTTTCTCAAAGAGTTCGGTGTCCACGATGCGTTCGCGAACGAACATGGGGCGGATTAGATGCCTGGAGCGAGACCACAGCTCACCGTCGGTCGCGAAAATACTGTCTCCTAGGAACTCCTTCCAATCCCGATGAAAGTGTTCTCCCTTACCATAGTCGGCGAATTGGCCGGTGAGCAGGGCCTTGATGTTCTCAGGATCGAATGTGAAGATGACTCGGTTGGAGATTCCGGAGTCGATCTCCGCGGTTTGAGGAAACTCCACCCTTGAGGCGCCTTTGGCATATTTGACGATGTCGTGCCAAAACGACAGGTCCTGATGCTTTGCACTGGCAGCGCTGGCCCTATAGATGTGGTCAAACGCTGTTGTTCAGGCCCGTCAGCGTCTTTCTGCCAAGGTGGTGCTGCAATACAGTGACGTACCATATGGCAGCCTGTGCCGCACACGAGGGGCCCTGCAGCCGAGTCGAGAAATCTCAAGAGATACCTGAATTTTGCGAAGCAGGCCTGCGATGAAAAGAACGCCCAGAAGACATACAGCTGCCTTCCCTGGAGTCATGTGGGTCAGGGTATCCTCAATCATGATTATTGCTGCGTTGCAGTGATGTTGATGGCTTCAACCTTGCTAGAATGAGATCAGGGACTGGCATGGGTTGGCAGTGACACCTGGGGAATATAAATGAATGATTGCCATGAGGACTAGGTGAGGGGGAGTCAGGGCGTTCTTGTGAATGAAAATCACTGCCCGGCGTCTGCATGACAAAGGTACATGTACTGTACTTTTCAAGGCTCCGACATTGGATCTGAGATGTTCGATCACTAGTATGTGAAAGTCTTCGCGCGTTTCCTCTTTGAGAAATGTTTGCGAACCCCGCGTGTTGAAGCCGAGAGACCCGCGGCCCCATAGTCATGGCCGAGGCATCTTCAATCATCATGTTTTTGATGGTATTCATAGTGGAGAAATTTGAGACTCAATTCCAAGATGGCCAAAAGCACTGGACAGTATGTGCACAGATGTCAGCATGGTGTGACGTCCAGAGGCCAAGTTGCTGCCTGAACAGATCAGCAGTATTCCTTTTCTTCCGGATTATTGAAGATCAATAGGATCAATATGATATGAGAAGGTCTGTAGGCGGACCTGCAGTGGGTAGAGAGAGGATGGTTGAACAGAGGAAAATAATTACCAAGAAGAAGTCAGTCTACGGACGGAGTATATTCTACGGAGTATAGATTAGGTATGTATAGTTAGATTAGTGACTGTGTAGTTACTACACACTAGTTATGGGGTGTGACTTCCCCTCCCTCCATCTTTTCCTCCTGCCTAAAAAGAAGGGGAGACGCCCGCAGCCACTCGCCAGTTGGCGCGGCTGGAAACTTGCAGCGCCACATCTCACGTGACTACACTGTGGCTGGCAGGGGAAGTGATCTCGGCGGCGTCTTTCATCATCAGCCCGCAACGAAAGTTCCTGCGGTCAATCACCATCCCAAAAACCCAGCGTGACCTATCGTCCCTCTATTTTTATCTTTCTCGCACCTCAAATCTAACCTCGCACTTCCTATCAAACAGTACCTACCTAGCTAGTCTTTTTTTCAAACGCATCAGTGTGGTCAGGCGCGCCCTGTCAACCCAGCACTACCGTCTCTACGACTGACTTATTAAGCCTCTCTTTTCTCCCTCCCTTCTTGCCACAGAGACCCGACTCGCTGTTCTTGCGCATTTCACCATGACGACGATGGTTATAGCAGGCACTCCGCTAGCGGAAGCTTTGGCAAATGTTATTCCCCCGAAATTGGTCGAAATGGGGTGGAGTTCCGACGGCGATGATTCGGCCTTGATAGATTATGTGATCCTCATGTTGGTCAACGGCAAGACCCAGGAGCAGATCGCCAACGATCTCTCCAACGATCTCCTTGGCCTTGGCGAAGGTGATACTCAAGCTCTGGAATTCTCGAGGTGGTTGTTCGAACAGGTCGAAATCCTCAACCAACAGATCAACGGTGGCGGCGCCCCGACGTTGAACGACCCGACTTCGGCGCAAGCAATTCCTTCGTTCGCAGATCAAGAGAACGCCATCCCTCAGCCGACCGGTCCTGAAAACGGCGCACAAGATGCAGACATGGCGATGGGTGATGATACGGCATCGGCAGGTGACTCGATGTAAGTCTCGCTATCAATCTCCACCGAAGAAACCCGGCTAACTAGGATATTGTAGACCAACGGGCCCGAAGGCAATGCGCAATGGGCGCCCTGCTGGAAGGGGTCGGATGCTCAACCAAATAAACAGAGCTATGGATCGTGGCGACCGCGGCGACTCGGCGCTTCATCGTGTTCGTGGGCCTGGTGGTGGGCGGATCAACGCTCATGGGCAGAATAATGGAAAGGGACGGTACAATCAGAATGGCGGAGGAAGGATGCAGGGCGGCCGTCAGATGAATATGGGTCCGATGACGAACATGAGCCCGAACGATCAGATGCAGCTCATGTCTCTTCTAGAAGAGCAGGCACGCATGATGGCGCAATTCATGCCTAACTTCGTTTCTCCTGCAATCAACCCCGCATTTCAGCAGAATGGCCCTCAACAGGGTCGGTCACTGTTCGACCGCGTTGAACGCCAGCATGGTCACCGGCAGCACCGCCATCAGCGCAATAATCGCACGAACGACCAAGACAATGATACCGACATGGACATGAAACCCCAAGGCGAGCAGGACGAGAGCAATACCGATACTGTTTGCCGATTCAATCTTCGCTGTAGCAGGAAGGACTGTCCTTTTGCTCACCAATCGCCAGCCGCTCCCGAAGGCAGCCCGGTCGACGTCTCGGATCACTGTTCGTATGGAGCAGCATGCAAAAATCGCAAGTGCACAGGGCGTCATCCTTCGCCAGCTGTCAAGTCTGCTCATCAGGCGGAGGAGATGTGCAGGTTCTTCCCCAACTGCGCCAACCCCCACTGCCATTTCAAGCATCCTTCCATGCCGTTGTGCCGAAATGGCGCCGACTGCACCGTTGAGGGCTGCAAATTCACACACCTTCAAACGGCATGCAAATTCAATCCTTGTCTCAATCCAAGCTGTCCCTATAAGCATGCTGAGGGCCAAAAGGGTGCCTTCTCCGACAAAGTCTGGACTCCGAATTCTGGGAAACCCCACGTGAGCGAAAGGAAGTTCGTGACGGATGAGGATGGGGCGGAGGAACTCATCAAGCCGGGCACTACGGACGGTTCTCAGAGCCAAGAGATCGTGACATGATCTGATTTGACTTGCGTACCTTGATGACTGCTGTACTGCACATGCCCCCTCATTCGAGACTTTTTGCGCCCACTTCACGGACGATCGATGGAGGGACGAGGCGTTGAAATTCGATTTTGCTTTTTATGACAGAATATCTTGCTGGTTTGTAAATAGAATGGGGATATCATGGCTTTTTCCTACGGCGTTTGCTTCAAAAGGACAATATGACTCTTGTAGTCAATATACACATAATAGAAACCTGTTATCATGATAGCCACGTATCACACTTGACTTTTACTGGATAGTAAGAGGGATCCCGCCCAGAATAATGTAATATCTCACATTGACTTATCGTTTTGACTGGGCAATGGGCGAATAGCTCAGGGTTTGTCTACCTCTGAATACCACCCGGGACGGACTCTAATCTTACCGCCTTATCCTGGAGAGACACACCGCCCATTTCTGCGAGAATACTGCCCGCTGCAAACCACCCCCCCAAATCTCTCCACATTCCATTGCCATCTGCTCTTCCAATTCCACCACCACTCTTTTCTGAGTTTCGCATTTTCCCTTGCTGAAATGCGACTAGCATGTACTTTACACGCTGCACGTAGAGTGGCGCGGGCGCCACTGGTGCGCAGTCGCCACGAGTACCGCTCCTTGTCAACCGGACCGTATGATGCCGCCGTCATTGGCGGAGGCATTACCGGCCTCACAGCAGCCTACCGATTATTACAAGATCACAACTGCGAAAAGATCACGCTGTACGAGTCGAAAGACCGCGTCGGGGGCTGGATGCAATCCGACACGGTGATGGTAGAATCTGGCGGGGAATTAGGGAAGCTCGTTCTCGAACGCGGTCCGCGGACTTTAAGAGCTGGGTTTCCGACATGTCTTCCTCTGCTTGACATGGTAGGTAAATGCTGCAGGACGGCAATCCGTCTAATTCCCGGCTCAAACATCTAATCTGGTACAGATGTCAGAGCTTGACTTGCTTAACGATGTGGTTGTGACGAAGAAATCCTCTCCTGCCGCTACCAATCGGTACATCTACTATCCCGATCACTTGGTGCGCATTCCTCAGCCCCGCCCAGACTCGAGCTGGTACGGCAACATTTCCGAAGCCTGGAAGACTGTGGCTACGGAACCTCTGTTTGATGGGATACTCAAGAATCTCTGGGGCGAGTTGACCAACCCGGCGCCCGAGTCCGGGCAGCCAGACGAGTCGATTGCGGACTTCATTTCGCGTCGATTCGGCAGCCAAGTGGCGGATAACATGGTCTCGGCGGTCATGGGGGGCATTTTCGCAGGTGACATCAATCGTCTGAGTGCACAAACGCTGATGGGTCCGCTCCGAAATCGTGAGAGCGGTGGAGAATCCGTCCTGAAGAATATGCTAATCGACATGCTGCACCGACGTAGTTATTGGAAGATGGATGATCTATTGGCCCTGCAAGCCGGGCGCCCTCGAAAAGACCTTGACTACTGGAGAGCCCTGAAGGCGCTGCTAAATGGTGCTAGTGTGTTTTCTCTGAAGGAGGGCCTTGAACAACTCCCACGCGCTATTACCAAACGGTTGCTGGAATCCAAGAAGGTCGAGATCCTCACTTCGGCAAACATACGCTGTATGTTACAAAACCCTTCCACTCTCGACATTATGGTAAGGGAGCTAGTTTCAAACGTTGGTGCTATTCCCAGTTGGACAAGCTGACCCGGTTGTAGCTCGACCTCGGATCAAAGCAGAAAGTTCGAGTTCACAATCGAGTGATCGCTACCGTCAAACCGAAGCATATAGCAGATATGATTCCCAGTCGGACGGCCAGGAGCCGATTCTATCCTGCTCAGTCAGTACAACATCTGAGGGCCGACGAAAACAACTATGCGGTAACGGTCATGGTGGTGAACCTTTATTACAAGGCCGAACACAAACTAGACATACCCAGAGGCTTCGGGTACCTAATTCCACGAACGGTCCCATTCGACCAAAACCCCGAACTGGCCCTCGGAGTCATCTTCGGAAACGAGACTTCGGCAGGTCAGGACACTGCCCAAAACGTCAAATTGACCGTGATGCTCGGTGGGCACTGGTGGGACGGTATGTCCAAGTCAGATTTGCCGGATCATGATCAGGCCTGCAAGCTCGCCCGTGCTGTGATTGCACGTCATCTTAAGATTGCCGTCGAGCCGCTCGACGCGAAGAGCTACCTCCATGTAGATGCTATTCCTCAGTATACTGTTGGCCATCTGGAACGCATGAACGACCTCTCCCAAGCAGTCCGGGAGGACTTCCAGAACCGGCTGACACTCGCTGGCTCATGGTATGGAACCAGCGGTAATGGTGTCCTTGACTGTGTCCGGCAGGGTTATTTGGCCGCTACCTACGGTGTCGGCCAGACACTCAGTGCTGACTTGGGCTTGACCCCTTGGAGAGGCTATGACTACCAGAGTTGGGATCTAGAAGGCGGCATTGTGACCTCACCGGTGAGATTTGCCGAGATCCATAGCTCGGATCGCAAACTACTTTAATGCCCCCAATCGTCGTCCACTGCCCCCTACCATGCCGAACGTGACCGCCTACTTAGTAAGAGAATCGATCTGATCGTGGAAATATCCACACAAGTCATGCGGAGGTATATAGACTGTAGGTAAACAGACCAGCAAGTTCGATTTGGGATTATGACCTGAACAAAGACGGTAAGGTTTAGGTATATTTTGTAAAGATACAGTGGACAGTTTCTGATTTCTCCGGACCGACATGGGAAGTAATCGGCTTTACCAGCAAAGTCTGTCCCAGAAAGTCGTGAATTCTTGTCTTGCAAGCCGGCGAGTCCTGAGTATAGTCTGATAAGATACAGTACTCACGCTCCCAGGCGAGGAGTCGGAAGAGCGGGCTTGGGCCAAGCGAAGTTTTCTTCAGCTGCAGTTCAACGCCACATCTGCATTTTTGGCAGGCGGCCATAGATCACTGGTATGGATTCCTCAATTAGAGGTAAGTATCGCGGTGGTGGTCCTCGGTGAAAGGTAGCCCAGTGCTCTGGGGTCCTATGGGTCTGGTAAAAAGAGATTGCCACAAGGCGCACCTCAGACCTTCTCACTCTCCGTGGCCTTCTCTTCGGCGGAAGCGTCTTTCTTATCCCCGCTGGCATCGAAACCCAGTGCATCGAGCTGGCGAACGAGTTCCTGGATTTTGATGACCTTCTCAAGCTGTTCCGGCAGCAGAGCCTCGCCCTGGTTTTTCTTGTCGCGCAGATCGCGGGCCTGCCTCAGTTTCTTCTTCAGGTTGCGGGCCTTCTTCTCTTTCTCCGCTTCGGGATCCAGCGCCTGCTCGGTTGGCTTAGCTTCCTCACCGTTGGGTGCAGCTGCTCGCCAGTTCTCAATCTGCTTCACGTCCTTGGCTGCGCCCGCTGATTCTTGGGTCGCTTTAGCCTTCTTGCGCGCCTCCCGACGTTTGGCGTTCTTGTTGCTGGCTGCGGAACCGGATTTGGTAGCCTCGGCCTCGTCGGCAGACTTGAGCCCTTCGGCGCCTGGCACGCCTCCGCCAGTCTTGCCGCGATTCTTCCAGGCTTCAGCCGCGCGGTTCTTGTAGAGCTCGACATCCTCGGGAGGGCGGTAGCCTGGGCGAACGCGGATCTCCCGACGCTTAGAGCCGTCTGCGCGAGTTGAGGAAGGAATGTAGCGTTCTCCGGTGGCTTCATTCGTGGCAATGCCGGAGGAGGTCACCCCCCCAGTGTTGTTTGTTGCCATTATTAGTGGTTTTATTGGCGGCGAAAAACACAAGGTCGATGGCTGTGCGTGAGAGCAGGTTCGCAAATTGTGTTGCGACAATGGAGGCAGGAGGTGGAATGATAAGGGATACACCCGAAATAGTATCTGACAGTAATTTCCAGAACGATTGAAAGCACAAGCGCCCGTGCTAAAGTCAGAGGTGAAGCCGAAGATTTGAAGAGAAGGAATGAAAGATGATGATGATGACGGGTGATGATGATGGATTTCCCGATGATGGGAGGCTCTGGCCAAGCCGCAATCCGACTGGCCAATCAGGGCGCCGGTGTTTCCCGCTGCGGCTTTTCGTCTGGCTCCAAACTGCACTTATCCGAACTTGAGTGAACCTCATTCTTCCTGCTGTACGCTCCCCTCCCAAAGTCCACTGTTTCGCTTCTTCGCACCCTCCCACCTCCATTTTCACCACAAATTCAGCACAATGGCCGGCGCTGTAAGTTGATTTCGCGACACTCGTTGCCCCCCGGGGCTGCTCCTCCTGGTGCCGGTGGTACAATGGCTAACTGCAGGGCGTGTCCGGATCCAGTTCACTACCACTCTCTACCGGTATGTCTCCGTCCTGTCAGGTTTACGCTTGGAGATGCTAATCACAATTGATGCTATAGGAGTCTGTTCCAGCGCAACGCTGTCTACCTGACTGCCATCTTCACCAGTGCCTTCGCCTTCGAGCTGTACGTCTGACCCAACTCCGTCCCTCCGGCGGAAACCACCTTCGCAGGACCAACCCACGGGGCTAATCACGATCTCGGAACAGGGCCTTCGACACCGCTTCCAACCGCATCTGGGATTCTTTCAACAGCGGCGTATGTTCTTCCATACCGAGCCCTTCCGGGTCGGAGAATCTTACTGACGAGCTCTGGCTTCCCCTCCCTACAGCGTCAATGGAAGGACATCAAGCACCGCTACATCAACAAGGCCGACGAGGAGGATGACGAGTAAATATAACGATCCTATCGAGTGTTTTGTGCTGCAAGTGGTGGTGGGATAGACCAAGTGCTGGAGGGTAGAGAGATATCCATTCCCATGTTATTTGACCGAGATCAGGGGAAAGGGGAATTGCGATGATCCATGGTGTTCTTGTACGAGGTAGTCTTTTCTCTTTTTTTTTTGAAACCATAAACTGTACCATTGGGGTGCGTTTCAATCTAGGAGAGCCCTCTCGCGTTGGTGGCGGTAGACGCCGGGCAGACGAAGTGCCAAGCCGTAAGACAGTATTCCGTACAATTGCAGCAAGAGATGACATGCTTTGCTCCTCCTTCCTTTCATTAACACAGACACAATTATTGACCTCTTTCACTCTTCTTTTGTTCTTTGTGCAGCCTCCACTCTCCGTGGAAAATCATAGCGGAGTAGCGTCTGGATTGAAATATAAAGGGGTCGTTGTCCCTGACCAAAAGGCAAGCGGAGCGAGCCAAACGGTCTTCCCCACCGAATTGTGACATCGATGTCGCTTCCTACAGCTGGACCTCCGTCTTCACTGTCACCTCAACTCCCCTCACTTGACCACTTCCACCTGCCTATCCCAACAATAACCAAGTGACTCGACTCATCGGGAGAAAATCTATCAATTCTCATTTTCATCTTCAACAGGTCCGTTGGCTAGTCGTCATCCTCCTCCCCATTCTGTGCGCTTTGCTATTCCCATCGTACCCGGAACTTTCTTATCAACGCCCGACTGAGCTGAAAACGCAGGCCGAATCGAAGATTTATAAACCCCGCCACCACCACCACCAACAACAACAACAACGAGCAAAAAAGCCCACTTTCGGGCTCTCACTTACCTCACCCTCCACCTCCTGTGTTCTCTTCTGTTCTTTATTTGAGAAGCCGGATGGTGTCGCCCTCCACGTGCAACAGCGATAAATGATGCTCACAGAATGTGAGAGGTTTCTCAGCGAACGCCTCCTACGGCTTCCCTCCGACTATAATAACCGCTATGGCCCCGAAGCCGAGAAAGAGCTCCTCGAGATCCTTTTCCGCTCGCTGACGGCTCAAAATGACGAGTATCTTCGACAGTTATTCCCCCACGGGTTGCCGACCAAGGCCTGGAAGCTGGCAGAGGCCCAGGGGGCCGAGGAAGGTGCGGAGTATACCGAGGCGGCGCGGGGCAAGCGCTGCGGCCATATTTTCAGGGCCGGCGAGGCTACCTACCGCTGCATCACCTGCGCCATGGACGATACCTGCGTGCTGTGCAGTCGTTGCTTCGACGCGTCCGACCACACCGGCCATCAATACCAGATATCGCTGTCGTCGGGGAACTGCGGCTGCTGTGACTGCGGGGACGAGGAGGCCTGGCGCCTGCCGCTGTTCTGTGCGATCCACACCGACAGTGAAGACAAGAGAAAGGGGAAGCAGAGAGCCCAGTCACAGCTGCCCCCGGACTGGGTGAAAGCCATCCGACTCACCATCTCCCGCGCCCTGGACTATTTCTGTGATGTCATCTCCTGCTCGCCCGAACAGCTGCGGCTGCCCAAGACGGAAGAAGGGATTCGGAAGGATGAGGAAGCGTCCCGCCTGCGCCCGGGCTGGTATGGGGCCGGAGACGAGGTGGAGGAGGAGCCCGAGTACGCGCTCGCGCTCTGGAACGATGAGAAGCACACCATCAAGGATGTCGCCACCCAGGTCACCCGAGCTTGTCGGGAGACGAATCGGTTCGGATACGATCGCGCCCACGAGACTAATGATATTGGGCGAAGTGTCGTCAAGTACTCCCGGGATCTGCCCCGCTTGTTGGATGTGTCAAGGGTCATTGAGCACATCAGAGTCACCGTCACGATTCGGTCCGCCCGCGATACGTTCCGTGAGCAGATGTGTGCGACTATCGTCGAGTGGCTGCTGGATATCTCTGGATGCAGTGTTGGGGACGATAACGAGATCCTGCGCCACGTTATCTGCGAAGAATTGCTCACGCCATGGAAGCGGGGTAGCGGTGCCTGCAATGCGGACATTGGCTTGAAGGGAATTGATGACCACCAGCTGGACGAGGGCTCCCCATGGCGCACCGTGCTGCTCACCGTCTCCCCTCAAGTGAATGTTGTACTAGCCGCAGCTGGCGCTGATGATGATGACGAGGACGAGGATGTCAACTCGGGCAACGAGCAAGAGCCCGTTAATGACGACGAAGAGGCGGAAGAATTCGAAGAGTACTTGCGTGCTGCTGGCGAAACCAACGAAGAGGATGACGAAGGTGATATGGAGCTGGAAATGAATCGACTAGGTGGTGAATTGGA
This sequence comes from Aspergillus saccharolyticus JOP 1030-1, assembly GCF_003184585.1. NCBI lineage: Eukaryota > Fungi > Ascomycota > Eurotiomycetes > Eurotiales > Aspergillaceae > Aspergillus > Aspergillus saccharolyticus. The sequence goes on along the minus strand of NW_020290657.1, from coordinate 204,300 downwards.
CGACGATAATGACATGATCATGGGTGACGCGGATGACGCTCTACAAATCGCTCAGACTATCGTAGGAATCGCTCAGCGTGAACAGCGCGCACGGCAACAACGGGAGCAGCAGTCGGCACAGTCACAACTACAGCAGGAGAGACGGGGGCAAGAAGAGCAAGGAGCAGAGCAGAATGATTCGAACCATGGGGATGCGCAGCCTACTGCCCATGAGCAGGCCCCCAATGACCAGCACGAGCGACCACCAACTTCCCTTGTGCCCATTCCTAAGACTCCCTCAGGCGTGGTTCGACCTTCGCCTGCGAAAACACCCATTCATTGGCAGTATCGCTCTCATGCTGCAGCAGAGGGACAGACCGTGCCTGTTTACGAAGATCTGCGCCAGCGTACACGTCTCGATTGGATGATCCTCTTCGATCTCAGACTCTGGAAAAAGACGCGTACCGAGCTCCGTGATCTTTACATTGGCACCGTTGTCAATGTTCCCCAGTTCAAGCGGATTATGGGCCTGCGCCTCTCGGCCCTCTACACAGCGCTTGCACAGCTGTACCTGATTGCAGATAGAGAGCCGGATCACTCTATTGTCAATCTATCTTTGCAGCTTTTAACCACCCCGTCTATCACCGAAGAGATTCTGCTGCGTGGGAACTTCCTAACCAAGGTCATGGCCATCCTGTACACTTTCCTTACCACCAGACAAGTCGGCGAGCCTCATGAAGTCAATCCTAACGCAACTCTGGCATTCGACGCTGGCTCCGTGACCAATCGGCGTCTATATCATTTCTTCTTGGATTTGCGATACCTCCTGCAATCAGAATATGTCCAGAATCGGGTGCGTGCAGAAGAACAGTACTTGGCTCAGTTCCTGGACCTGGTCAAGCTCTCGCAAGGTATATGCCCCAACGTGCGTGCTGTAGGAGAGCATGTCGAGTACGAGACCGATGCGTGGATCAGTGCGTCTGTTCTCATGCGTGAAATCAACCGGCTGTGTCGCCAGTTCTGCGAGGCTTTCCGTAACCCTGAGGTCGATGGCGGTGTCAAGCTGCTGCGCGCTATCCGTACAGCCACTATATCTGCTGTGGTGCACTCGTACGGATTAGAGCTTAAGCGATTCAGTCAAGCCGAGATCAAGGATGTTGTGTCGTTCAAGACCCTGCCTCCCTTCGATTTCGAGGTCAATCAGGTGCATGTTCCACGCTACCGGGTCGTAGACTTCGTCGTTGAACGTGGCTGGATGAGCTTTCACCATGCCCTACATTATACGACCTCCTGGTTGCTGGAGTGCGCTCGTAATGTGAGCGGCGAGGTCATTCGCGATGTTCTCGTGGACGCCGCGCAGGCTGCCAATGATCAGCACATCCATGATCCACAGCTGACGCCCGAGGATTTGCTTCTGTCGATGTTCGATTATCCCCTCCGGGTTTGTGCCTGGCTGGCCCAGATGAAGGCGGGCATGTGGGTTCGCAACGGACTTAGCCTTCGACATCAAATGTCCCAATATCGCGGAGTCTCATCCCGCGACTTTGCGTATTATCGCGACATCTTCTTGCTTCAAACTGCCTTGGTAACCTGCGATCCTAGTCGGGTTCTTGCATCTATCGCGGACCGTTTCGGCATGGTCGACTGGATGAACCGGGATTACGTCCCCCGCTCTGTCTATGAAGACCAGCAGATCGTCGATGTGGCCGAAGAATTTGTTCATCTCTTGATTCTCCTCCTAACTGACCGCACTTCCCTCACGGCCATTGACGACAGCGAAGCGGCCACTCGTGAGAGCATCATTCGTGATATCGCGCATGTCCTTTGCTTCAAGCCGCTCTCCTTCTCCGATTTGTCCACCCGCCTCAGTGACAAGCCTTTGGATTCAGATATGTTCCAGGATGTGCTGGAGGAGATCGCCAGGTTCCGTCCACCAGAAGGGGTGAATGATACGGGCACCTTTGTGTTGAAACCGGAGTACATCGGCCTTGTTGATCCGTACAGCGCCCATTACTCGAAGAACCAACGGGAAGACGCGGAGAATATCTACAGAGAATGGATGGCCAACCAAACTGGCAAGAACTTGGCCGATGTGGTATTTGAGCCCAAGCTGCGCCCCATCACCTCGGGGGCTTTCTCTGGGCTTAATCGCTTCACGCGCACGCTGGTCTTCGCGCAGCTTGTGCACCATTGCCTGGACTACGTTGTGTCATGGAAGGAGCGTACCCCGCAGATTGAAAGTGGCCGAATCGAGACTTTCCTGCAGGTGGTCCTGCATCTGATTCTTGTCGCCTCACTTGAGGACAACAGCCACGAGAGTGAGATGTCCGAGGGCTCCTCTGCATCCTTCATTTCCCACGCATTGACCAAGCTTCGACACACCTCCCTGGCTGGTCCAGTGACCATCGTGGGTCTTCTCGAGAAGATATCCAGGATGAGTGAATTCGACTCCTGTGGCGCCAAGATCCGTAATGTCTTGAAGCACTTCTGGCAAAAGCGTCCTAAGTCCTATGCCGTCGCCACACTTTCGCTGAACTTCCCCTTTGACAGGTTCGAAACCCGCTCCCCCGCCGTTGACATTGTGGATCTCGAGAAGGAAGCCAAGAAGAGGCAGGCCTCAGAAAGAAAGGCGCAACTTATGGCACAGATGCAGCAGCAAGCAAAGAATTTCCTCGATAACCAAACCGAAATCGACTGGGGTGTAGAGGACTCCAGTGATAACGAGTCGGAAATCGAGACTGCCACCGAGAGTCAGTTGTGGAAGTATCCCAGTGGCACCTGCATGCTCTGCCAGGAGGCCACAAATGACTCGCGATTGTACGGCACGTTTGCTTTGGTCCAGGACAGCACTATACTGCGACTAACTGATGTGTCGGACGCGGACTGGGTGCGAGAGGCAATTCGGACACCAACGAGCCTGGATAAGTCGGCCAACCATCTTCGTCCTTTTGGAGTGGCTGGTGAGAATCGCACCACTGTCCGCCGGCTGGATTCGACTGGCGGCGAGGTCATCAGCGAGAAGGTCGGACTAAGCAAAGGTTTCAAGGCCCACTACACGTATCCGGGCCCGGTGACTACCGGATGCGGTCACATGATGCATTATTCGTGCTTCGAGCAATACCTCGCTGCCACAGGCCGTCGTCACCATCAACAAGTCGCCCGTGCGCACCCAGAGTCATTAGTGCGCAAGGAGTTTGTCTGCCCTCTTTGCAAGGCCCTTGGCAATGCCTTCCTTCCCATTATCTGGAGAGGCAAGGAGGTGGCGTATCCCGGAGCTTTGGGGACTGCTGTCTCGTTCGACGAGTTCATTAATTTCGAGATCAAGTCGATTTTCTCGCAACCGCGCAACTATGCGTTGCTCACAGAGAACAACAGCAACCCGCAGACCTTAGCGTACCAGGAACATTTCGTGGAGTACTTGGACAAGACGTTGGTGCCTCCGCTGACTTCGCACTTGGGCTCCCTCGCCCTCGCTGCACCCCATTCCCTCCCCTCCAGTCCCCACTCCATGGCATTAGCCCGGATCCCTATGCCTGATCGCTTCCCTCCGGAGGAGACTGTGGACTCGAGCCCGGCCCACTCGACCTTCAACTCGATCGATAACCCTCTACATGAACTGCTGCAGATCTACCAGAGGCTGAAGCAGACGTTGCGCGTCAACCGTATCCCGTCTACATTCAATCATGCTCCCGGTACTATGGATAGCGGTGATTTGGTGCACACCGATTCGCTTTTCCAGAGCTTTGGTTTCAGCATTGCCGCCGTGGAGATTGCTCAACGAGGTGTTGAATCGAACCCCGGAATGACCCTATTGGACAAGATTTCTCCATTGACGCTGACGCATCTCCGCGTTCTCGCCGAGACAGCCTTCTCGTATGCGGCGCTTGGATCCTTGCAGAATGGCGATAACCCCCACAATCTCTGCGCGGACGAGGTGCATGAAATGCACCGGCAGAAGATCTGCCAGCTGCTCATTGGACATCCCTACTTGAGTGGTACAGCACTATTGAGGGAGAGGCGCGAGATCGAGCCGCTCCTGTCCAAGGATATCTTTGTATTCTTGGCCGACTGTTCGGTTTCCCTGCTACCGACCGTGCCGATGGAGATCCGGCATCTGGTCCAGATGTGTTATGTGGCTGAGATTGTCAAGGTTGCCATCACCTACATCCTCTGGCCTGCTGGACTGCAGGAAGAGGTGGCGCAGCATGGCGATGCCGGGTACATGCCAGCGGTGGACGAGTCGAGCCTCCAGTTCGAGCTGACTCGGCATTTCTTCAACTCGATTGTGAATGAGCTCAGGAACAACATCGACCACGATGAGGTCACCTCGTTCCCGACTGAGGACAACTACGTGGAGGATGGAAGCATTGCGCCGCCCGAGGTGGTGATGACCCTGCGCCGGCTCCTCTCCAGCTACGCATTGACGTTCCTCCGCAAGGTGGTGATTCTTCTTCATGTGCAGCACGGCGTCGAGTTCCCCCCTACCAGCTGCCACGATGTCGACGCGCCGGAGCTTGATCGGTTGACCCGGGTCTTACGTCTGCCCTCGCTCGACGAGATCTTTGGGACCATCAACGACATCCACAACCGCGGCAGTGTCTTTGACTCAGTCATCGCGGGCTGGATCCACCACTGGAATGTGTCGCGGCCGGGCATGCCGTTTGGCTGTCATTCGCTGTGGCCTGGCCTCCCGCACCCGGGGATTTTCGAGTTGGTGGGCCTCCCCAAGTACTTTGACAATCTGATCGACGAGGCCAACCGACGGCGGTGCCCGAAGTCGAAGAAGGAGCTGATGGACCCGTGCATCTGCCTGTTCTGTGGGGACATATTTTGCTCGCAGGCGGTGTGTTGCATGGACAAGAACCAGAATTTGGGCGGATGCAACCAACACGTTCCTAAGTATGTTCTTTTTTTTCTCGTTATTTAATTTTGTGTTCCTGATTAACCGGTCTATCTAGGTGTGGCAAGTATATCGGTCTGTTCTTGAACATCCGCAAGTGTATGATCATCTACCTGCACAACCGCGTCGGCTCGTGGCACCATGCACCGTACCTGGACCGCCACGGTGAGGTGGACCCGGGGTTGCGGCGCAACCGGCAATTGATTTTGAACCAGACTCGCTACGACCGGCTGGCGCGCGACGTGTGGCTGGGACACCAGGTGCCTACGACGATCTGCCGCAAGCTGGAGGCGGACATCAACAACGGAGGATGGGAGACGATGTGATGCTGTAGACCCTTGTGGAGAGGTAGGGATGGGTTTCGTGGGATGGGTTGCGGTAGCTGCCCACATATAGTTTTTAAATCATATGGGAAAAGTTGGGAGGCGATGGGGGACGATCGTGCTGCATTTGCTTGGTACATAAGGAGACTGATGTGCGAGTGCAATCAGACAGATTCCATAATCTTTCCTTGAGTTCCATGGGCCAACATTATTTTGTTCAGTTGTGTGCTTGCAAGAAGCGTAACCTTCTACGGAGTACCGACTGATTACAAGCCAAGAGCTTTAACCCAGCCAGTGTCACTGGCAGGACTACTGTATATACTTAGGTTGCAATTGAAACTCTCGGCTCAGTTATTGAGTCGGGAGGGAGCAATAACCCATGTATTGGCTGATTGAGTGATTGAATTGATTGACTTGACATTGACCCCGCTGATAAACCAACCCCTCCGTGTTTTCTGTGAAAGAAAAGTACGGTCGGTGTCTGGACGTACGAAGTACTCGGTACATGCGATGTCGACCGACCGGGTGAAAAATCCATCGGGGGAAAAGATGGAAACACGGTTTTGGTTGCGGTGCATACAGTACATGCATGCTTCTGTGCTTCTGCTCATTTTCGCCTGGACTGTTTAGTTGGTCCCACTGGTGGAATTTTCGGGAATGGATTGGTGGAGAAGAAGTACTACTGAGGCACTGTAGGTATAGTAGGTAAGTATAGCGAGGTGTAGCTCATCCATCCAAAGAATACGGTACCCCCCTCCAGATCACTCAATCCAATCCACACCACATAACCAATAACTAAGTAAGTACACACCTGTTGTTGTACAGTCACTCAGTAGTAGGGTCGGTGTCGGTGAGATATTCTGTAAACAGACCGACAATTAAACTGATTCTCTCTCTCAGTAACGTATCATCCTCTCATTGGCGCCATGGATGTGAAACAGTCACAGACGAGAACAAAGCCCTATTTTTCTTGTTCTGGGCCTGGCTGTTCTCTTGGATCATCATGCGAGGTCTTCTTTCTTGTGGATGGAAATTCCCACTGTGTCCCACTGCGTTGTGCTGCGCTAGAGATGGTTGGGGTTTAGTGAAGTGGGGGGAGAGGGTGGAAATCACACCCCATAAGGAGTGGTCAATGCTATCGCTTGTACTGTCTTGCTTTCCTGTGTTTTGACGGTCGGTCTGTCTGTCGGTCTGTGGACTGTGACTTTGGTGTTGCAAAGTTTTTTTCTGGTGGGGGAGGAGGGGAATTGAGTCAGACGAGGATGAAGAAAGCAGGCAGAAGATGGAAAAATCACACAGGATCCGCAACAGACCATTGATTAATGGATGATCACTGGACAATCATTACTGCCTATTATTTGCTGCTGGGGGGTTTCCCTCCCTTGCGGAAGCGGCAGGATGTCAACTGCCACTGTCTGTCTGTCTGTCTGTCTGTCTGTCTGTCTGTCTGTCTGTCTGTCTGTCTGTCACTGTCATTCTCAGGCACAGAGTATTTCCCCTCGATCACCCCTTCAACTTTCTGTCAGTTATTGGGGTTAAAAATAACCTTCAGATGAGCTGCTGCTGCTGCTGCCCCTGGCCCCCATTTATAACTTTCTCCCTCTTTCTATCGGATGTTGGGATAATTTCCGACTGAGCAGATCGAGTACACAAAGAGCAAAATTCAGGGACAGTCAGGGACAGTCAGGGACAACACATGGTGATGGGTCTGATCGGGTTGCCCTGCACAGACGCACAAATCAAAAGAGACACAGACAAACTCGGGAAAGTGGAGTAGACAACAGAAAAGGACAGAGACAGACCGAGAATGACAGAAGAAAGGCGTTCGTTGAGGCCCACCACTAATTAATTTAGCGCCGTGAAGCCCCGCTGGCTGGGCTGATCTGGAGTCCTGGACTGTGCGGCCGGTGAGGATTGTGAATCTCACAGTCTGCTGGTCTCCAGATTCCATCCTTCCATCCTTCCAAGAGGTGATATCAAGTAGGAATAAGATGAATGATGGATGGATGGTTGTGGGCAGAGAAGCTTCCCCATAAACACCAGGCACAAGAACTCTGGGTGTGCAGGAGAGCCTCGGTTTTACTTGCAGGAACCCGCCAGTTGTTGGATCCATGGGCCCAATGAATGATAGACAGCGGATTCAGGTACCAATGAATCTCGCCGCTAGGATGAAACCCTTGGGAGTGACTGGTCGATTTTCCTTTTTCCTTTTCTTTTTTCTTGTGTTTTTTTTCCCTTTTTTCTTCTCCCCACCTCATTCTGTTGTCACTCCGTGGTTTCTTTCGGTTGGTCCAGTGGTTCAGGTTCCTGTGCCTGGGCGTTTCGCCCGCTGCAAAAGAAGGTCCCTGCCAGCCCTAAAAGACTGAGGATTTTCTCTGGTCTGAGGAAGAGGAGGAGGATGTGCTGAACGTATATATAGTTGCCGAGTCTTCCCCTCCGTACTTCAATTTCTTTTTCTGTCTGTCTTCTCAGTATACTGATCATCAATCAGTAGCCAGTCATTCCTTTGGTCTTTGTCTTTGACCCTTTTAGAACAGTCGATCTGTGCCGTGCACGGGTTTTGTTCATCCATTCCTTCTTTTTGAACTCTACACTACGAAGTTATCCACGACTCAGAGGCTACTTCACTCACCCAGTACTTAGTGATACTGCCAACACACTCCTTCTCCAGCACCCCACAGACAAGACACAGACAGACAATCCGAGAACCGGTTTTCTCTTGTTTCTGTCCTCCCACCCCCAAAAATGGTCTGCTTCACCAAAGCCCTCTGGGTAGCCACCACCCTGGCCAGCAGTGCCCTGGCGATGCCCTCGCACATCCACGCCAACCGCCACACGGGCAGCGGCCACCCCCACCTCCAGCTCGAACACCGCCGCAGCGCCACCACCAACTCCACCGCCGGTAAACGCGGCGCGGCCTACAACGCAGCCAGCAGTGTGAGCACGCTCTCCACCAGCGGGGCGGTGACCTGGGGCTACGACTGGAACATGTACAGCGACGGCTCGCTCCCCTCCACCGTGGAGTACGTGCCCATGCTCTGGGGCAGCAAGATGTTCGACAGCTGGTTCACCGCGATCGAAACCGCGCTGAACAGCGGCAGCAAGTACATCCTGGGCTTCAACGAGCCCGACAACAGCGGCCAGGCCAACATGGCCTCCGCCGACGCGGTGACCTACTACCAGCAGTACATCTCCCCCTACAAGGGCCAGGCGAAGCTGGTCACCCCGGCCGTCACCAACGGGGTCGGCGCCGATACGGGCTTGTCGTGGCTCGAGAACTTCCTGAGCGCCTGTGGCCAGAGCTGCGGCGTCAGCGTGCTCGCGGTGCATTGGTACGGCGACTCGGCCAGTGACTTCATGACCTTCGTCGCCCAGGCGGTGGCGCTCGCGGAGAAGTACGGCCTCGAGGAGACCTGGGTCACCGAGTTTGCCCTCAACAGCGCCGTCACGGCCGGCCAGGGCACCCAGGAGGCGGCCGACTTTCTGACTGAGGTCGTGCCGTGGTTGGATGCGCAGAGTGGCGTCGGTCGCTATGCCTACTTTATGTGCGCCGATGGGTATCTGTTGAGTGGGGAGGCGTTGAGTGTTTCCGGACAGGCGTATGTTGCTTGAGATGGATTTTGGTGGAAGGAGGAATTGTTTTTGGACTTCTTGTTGATGTTGTGTTACTATGGCTTGTTTACTGCACTTGATACCAGTTTGTTTTTTTTTTTTTCTTTTTGGGGAGTTGGTTATTGGTGATCGTTTCATCAACATCATTGTCAGGTAACTACAGTAGTTTGTTGCATGTTTCAGATGTTGCATGTTTCAGATGTAAAAAGACCATTGTCTTGATTTTGGTCTGTCCATGCACTGCAACTGACTGCAGTTGTCAATTGTCAATTGTCTCACACCCCCCCCCAAAAAAAGGACAATCAATGAAACAAAACACTACTTACTGCATTGCTGCAAAAACAAGTTGAACTAAACTTACTACTTCTAACTTGTTGTTCCCCCCCGTTCCATGGAACAATCATCTCCATAATCGTGTCTCTCGCCCAACCAGAATATCCTCCACCGCACGACATCCACGGATGTCGCGGTGTCTGGACTTTGGGCTGTGGAGATTGGGTCCACAATCGGGGTTGGATTGGATTGGATCTTATTATGAGATGTCAATCTCCCTCGGCTCTCATTTCGATATTCCAATTCACTGGTTAATCCATTAAGTAAGTAAATCACCTGCAACTTACGCCGGACAACCCGATGGATTCACCGTATGACTGACTCTGAATGGCAGCGATCATATACTCTCGGGATTGCTCCGTACGTACTGTAAGCGAGCATGAGCTTTGAGTTTGGGTTATGTTATGACTTTCTTGTCACGGCAGGTGAGGGGGATCGTCGGCAAGCTTCTGGACTTTGAGTGTCGGTTTGCAGGAGAAAATTAGCCCGGAATGAGTGGACGGGGAGGACCCATGGATGATTCGGTATACACAGTTGAGCCTAAGTAGTAAGTGAAGAAAGTTCTAGGTGATGTGTGTGATCCATGAGCATTCAATATCTTGTGAAAGACCATCTCCAAGCAATGCCTGTCCTGAGCAGTGAGCAGAGCTACATAAGGCTAAATCACTTCCATCTCAGCAGTATCCCTGGCTCAAAAGACTGGCCCGGAACCACCCACAGTCATCCTCTTCTTCCACACCATTAGCAATAATAATAATCATACATACATGCACCTTGATTCACCAATATGCCCTCCCCCGTCATTTCCTTTGGATGGACCATTCAGTATTTCCCAGTAGTTGTGATCGCTCATCCCTCATGTCTAGTATACAACCCTCAACCGTGAAACGCCATGAACCCCTTGGTTTACACCGCTGTACATACACCTCTTTTAACGAGCTCATCAAACCTCCGAGGTGCTAGCTTCACCCATTTCGGTATCTTCGGGTTCCGGGATACCATCGCGGTGTCCGTTCGTCGCCCCGAACTCTGCATCACCCCCAGAAATGGCCATCGGGCTGGGTTCGTGGGTGGAGGAGTCGACGGGCGTGCCGGGGTGGGAGGCCAAGCCGCCATTGACCACCGTGCCGTTCGTCTGCGGCGCCCCGTTCATCGTCGGCATCTCTTCATCACCACCAGTTCTGAACTCTTCCCAGACGCGGACCGTGCCATCCAACCCACAACTGACCATCAACCGTGTGCCGTGGAGCGAGCACGTATCCACCCCCAACACCACCCCCGTATGGCCCTCGATGCGCTGCAGGACTTGCTTGCTGACAACGTCCCAGCACAGCACCGCCCCGTCCTCGCTGCCGCTGACGGCAAAGGCGTACACCGGCCTCCCATTTCGAGGGTCTGCATCGCCGTACGTGCCAAACCCGCCCTGCAGGCTGTACTTCCGGTTGCGGTGACCCTGGTAGGTTTTGATGCACCGGCCCGCGACATAATCCCACAGTCGCACGCAGTCGTCCAGCGTCCACGCCAACACGTACTTGCCGTTCGGGGAGAACCTGACCGCCGTGACGGGCGGGTTGTCCTCGTGCACCAGCGTGCGCAGACACTGGCCTGACGCCGTATCCCAGATCCGGATCAGCCCGTCCGTCGCGCACGAGGCGATCAGCGTCCCGTCCCAGACCACGTCAATGCCGCCCACCGGATCCGAGTGCGCCGGCAGCGACCGCATCACCTGCGCCGACCGCACGTCCCACAGGAACACCGCTTCGTCGTAGGACCCGCTTACGAGCATGTTGCCTTTGGGGGAGAAGGCAATCTGGTAGACGTAGTTGTGATGGCCGACAAAGGGGATCGGATGGGCCTTACCCTGCAGGACGTACATGTTAGTTTCAGGGCCGACTCGTGCTTCAAAGCGGGTTGACTTACCGTGAGGACATTCCACAACCGGATTGTCTTGTCGTCTGACCCAGATGCGATTGTCGCGCCGTCCGGACTCCACGAGATCGTCGAGATTCCCGCCAAATGGCCCTCGAAGGAGTGGATCAGTTTCCCTGTCACCGTATCCCACACTTTGACTGCCCCATCCGCACCTACAAGTCGTTAGCATGTTAACCCCGGCAGTGAAACACACACGACGCTCACCTCCACTGGCAATCATCGACGCATCGGGCGAGAATCGCACGGCGGACACACCCCGCAGATGGCCCCGGAGCAGAAATTTGGGGCGATAATCCAGCTTTTCTGGTTTCGACGGCGGCGGTGACGGCTGGGAGACCGGTGTGGGCGACCGGTCCGGGTAGGACTCTGGCGTTTCCTCCACGAGCTCGCCATTCGTGGGTTCCGGTTCGATATCGAGGTCGTCGGCGTTGGGGATGTCCTCGTCTTGGCTGTGATTGTGATTGCCATTGGGGGTGTCTCCTGATTCACGTATATTTTGTGTGTCTTCAGACGGTTCTTCGCGCGGAGAATCGGCGGTTATTTCGGCGATGGGAGAGGGGAGAGCGACATTGGCAGTCTTTTCCCCGTCATCTGCATCCAGATTCATTTCGTCCTTATCCCCCACATCGTCCTCTTGCGTGTGGTCGTCTTGCGTGCGGCCCTCTTGTGTGTGGTCCTCTTGCATGCGGTCCTCTTGCATGCGTTCCTCTTGTGAGCAGCCTTCTTGTGTGCCCTCTTGTGTCCGGCCTTCCTCCTGGGCCGGATCCTCTTGGACCTGGTCCTGCCGTTCGTCCTGGTTGTGTTGAGCCTCATGCTCGTGCTTGTGCTTAACCTCGTGGTCGAGGTCTTGCGCCTGCTCTCGCTCCAGCTCCGGTGTTTCAACCTCAACCTCCTCACCCCGATCTCCATCCCCAGTTTCAACTCGCTGCTTATCCTCAGTAGCTTCCTCAGTAGCTTCCTCAGTAGCTTCCTCAGTAGCTTCCACCTCAGCGGTTTCATTCACATCCTCATTCCCATCCCCGGTTGCAACAGGCCGCTTGTCCTCGGTAACATCCACTTCAACGCTTCCATCCGCAAACTCCTCCCCGTCTCCATTTTCGACCCGCCGCTTGTCTTCAGAAGCGTCCACCTTGGAGGGTTCATCCACATCCTCAACCTTAGCTCCTTCAGCCACCACCTGCACCTCGACCTCCTCCTTCACCTCGACCTCATCCCCAACCCCATTTTCCAACTCCAGCTCTGACCCCTCTTCACCCTCACCCTCCACCTCCACCTCCACCTCCACCTCCCTTACCCCCTTCCTCCCCCTCATCGGACTAACCGCCACCGCAACCGCGGTCGCCCCACCAGCAGTAACCCCCGAGCCCGACCCCCCACCCGAACCCCCAAACGACCCTCTTGCTCCCCTCCCCCCTCTCCCCGTCGACCGCCAATAGTCCACCGCATCAATCGTCAACTCATCCGGACTCTCGGAGCCACTCGCACTCCGCGCCCCAGCCGGCGGATACGACGGCCTCTGCGGGGGAAACACCTTCTTCTTCTGAATACTCCAGCTCGCGCGCCGGCGTTCAGCCTCATCATGCTCGGAGCCGGCGGCGAGTTCATCCGAGGAGTCGGAGTCGTCCGAGCCGGCTCCTCTTCCGTTACTGATGGCATTGATCAGGGTGGGTTTCGCTTTGGATGAGGATTTGGGTTTCTTAGTTTGAGCTGGGGCTGTAGGTGTAGGGGTAGGTGTTGCTGTCGCTGTACGTGTAGCCGGGGATTGGAGTCGGTGATAGCCATTGTTTCTGGTCGCGGTGGTGGGTTTTTTATGCGACGAGGATGCTGATGATGGGAAGGATTGGTGGTGGTGATTGCTGTGGTGGTGATGTTTGGGCGGCGTGTCCAGGCGACGGCGCTTGGGACGATGGGTGGATGACCCTCCTCCTCCTCCCCCTCCTCCTCCGCCGTCCATGAAAGGCAGATATAATTGCTCACGCTTCACGGAGTGGCGGTTCAATCAGTATCCTCTCCGGAAATAAAGCTGCGCGCGTGTGAGTTTCCGTCAGGTAAGAAAGGGACAGACAGGATGTGTAGCGGCGCCAAGATTTCAAGATCTGGAATGAAGGTGTATGGCTGGGTTTGTGGAGGGAATCAACACGCAGACGGACGTAAGACCACCCGCCAGGACGAAAAAAAGGAAAAAAAAAGCCCGAGAAAGAAAGAGAGAGGAAAAGAAAAAATAACAAGAGCAGGAGAATGGAAATGAGCAAACAAAACCTGTGAGGTGTTGCGCGTGTTGTTTTTTTCTTTCTTGGTTTCCTGGATTTCTTTTTCATTTGAGCGGCGCATATCCCTCGTGACGATCGGTCGGGTTTGGGAAGGCGGTCAGAGGATGATGTGGGTTGGGCGGTGAGGGATGATATCACCAGGTCTCTCTCGTCAGTGGAACGAACTGTTGTGGTGATGTGTACGGATGAATGGCAACGGGGTGTTCACTGTGTTGCTTGCTGCTTGCTTTTGAACCAGTTATCAACATTGGGGAGTTATCCTGCATGCAAAGAATACTTACAAGTTAAATTTCAAAGGATATGATCTGATCCTCCCCCCCGCTCTCTCTCGTACGCATAACCAACGAAAACCATCATGTCCGACACGACCGCCGCCGCCGCCCCCGAAACCTCCCCTCCCTCCACCGCATCCACCACCACCACCAGCCCCTCGCAAATCCGCATCCTCACACTCAACTGCTGGGGCCTGAAATACATCGCCAAACACCGCGCCGCGCGCCTCACTGAGATTGGCCGCCGTCTCGCGCTTGCCTCCCCACCCCCCGAGATCGTCGGGCTCCAAGAATGCTGGACGCAGGCCGACTACGAAAGCATCCGCCAACAAACCCGTCACATCCTGCCCTATGGCAAGTTCTACTTCGGGGGCATCTGGGGCGCGGGACTAGCCATTCTCTCGAAATGGCCCATCGAAGAGAGCAGCATGTACGGGTACCCGCTCAACGGGCGACCGACAGCCTTCTTCCGGGGCGACTGGTACGTGGGGAAAGGGGTGGCTTGCGCGCGGGTGCGGCTTGGAGCTGGGCGGCACGAGGTCGCGGAGGTGTTCTGCACGCATCTGCACGCCCCGTACGAGCGCGAGCCCAACGACTCGTACATCTGCCACCGGACGGCGCAGGCGTGGGAGATCGCCAAGCTGATGCGCGGCGCGGCGGAGCGCGGGCATCTAGTGATTGGGCTCGGGGACTTTAATATGCTGCCGGCCTCGTTTGCGCATCAGTTGATCCAGGCGCATAGTCCTGTGCGCGATGCGTGGCAGGTCGTGCATCCGGATTCGTCGGTGGGGGCGGCGATCGATCCGGTTGAGCAGCAGAGGGGGCGTCCGGTGCCGTCGGCGGAGTTCAACATCACCGTGAACGGCGCGACGTGTGATGGGAGGTTCAACACTTGGCGGTGGAGTAAGGAGGAGCAGAAGCGGCTCCTGAAGAAGGGTGAGGAGGTCGAGGTCGATAAGGATGCGCCCTGTCCGCGCGGGAAACGTCTGGATTATATCTTTGTCGGCGATGGCGGGGTGGGTGCGCCGCACAAGTGGTCGGTGCAGGAGGTGACGTTGAGTATGATGGAACGACATCCGACGTTGCGGTGCTCGCTGAGCGACCATTTCGCGGTGGAAGCGCGGATTGTGCGGTCCTCGGAGCAGGAGGCTACCACAACTGAGGCCCCTGGGGATACTGCTGCTGCTGCTGCTGCTGCTGCTGCTCCTGCGGCTCCCAACACCGCCCTCACGCCAGAGACTTATGATCTGATCATCGCGATGATCCACAAGTATGTGCAGCGGGAACGCTCGCAGCGACGCTGGCGAATCGCGCACTTCGTCGCCTCGGTGTTTGTGTCGATTGGCTGTATGGTGGGCGTCTGGTGGACGGGCGACCATCTGCCGTATGTGGCCTTCATCCTGCTCTTCGTGAGCACGTTGAACTTCGGGGCGGGGATCTTGGATGGTTTGATTGGAGGACTGTTTATGAGCAGCGAGCTGCGCGCCTTGAAGGAGTTTGAATGGGAGGTCCGTAATGCGAAGCAGATTGCCGAGGCGGCCGGTGGTGAAGGGGAGTCGAAGCGGATGGAGTGAGCTGGTTTGGTCGTGTAGTATGACTTTTTGTATAATATTTGCTACATATAGGTACTTTCTACTGTTGTCATTGCGAGCTGACTGGACCCATCACATCACTTAGCATATGTTATGTTGAGCAGGCGACAGTAGACTGCAAGGAATACTGGAAAGAAGACTGATGCTACTAATACTATGATATGCCACCACCACAGGAGCAAGAGATCAACCCATGTAAAAAGAACCAACCACACAACACCATGAAACACGCTCTATATCATATAGCATAACTTCAGTCCACCTCATAGTCACTCGCATACTCCTATACCTCCAACTCCCATCCACTCCCTCTCCCACTTATCATCGATCCGCATCTGTAGCCGGTTGTCGTCATCCTCGTTGTCGTCTCATCGCATCGAACCTAGACAAAAAACCCGGAAAAATCCGTCAGCGACGACCTCGTCTCGCTGAGCAAGCACCATCCAGTTCCTCTCCAAAGTGCAACCTTCAGCGACTGCTCCCCGGGGGGGCGGGTTACAGCGGCATCTCCAGTTCAAAATCCCAAGAAGCATCCACGGTACCGTACTTCACAACGCCTACTACTCCCGCAGGGGATCGGTATTCTCCAGGAAAGTCACAAACAACAGATGCAAGAGGGGGTGTGTGAGAGTTCCTCTTGATCGGCCTGGAGCTGATCTCCATTCAACCACATAGGAATGTGTGTAGAATCCCATTTGCTTCGGCGGCTTCCCTCCCCGACGGACGAGTTTGTACCTCCGTCTTTCCCCGCAGAGCTTGTCAGTCGAGTCCTAAGTTGGCTTCGTTCTTGTCCCGTAAAGGACAAGTTCTCAGCACTTATGGAGCATCGTCTTTCGCCCTCTGTGTATTCCTGTCCTCTCCCAGAGGATAAACCCCCGCGAAAAGGGGTTTGAAGGCAGGCTCTGGGAACGAGGGTGGAGGAATGTTTCGGTGAAAATGACAAGGTAAAGCAAACCCACCCTACCGTCGGGTCTGGATGTCACCATCTCAGCCCAGGAGAGGTTCGACGGAAAGTAAGAGGGATATAAGAGAGAGAGATTGAGGAAGGAGTCGAGTTTGAGGCTGTTTTGGAAATGGTTCCTTCAGTGTACTCACCTGGTGTTTTTTCTTCATTGGTTCCGGAGGAGGGTCTGCGTGCTCGAGATGTGTTGTCGTAGTGAGGATGAGGAGTTAGAAGAAGAGACGAAGAGATGATGAAGGGAATGGGGGAGAGAAAAGCTGGGATTCATCCTGATGGCTGCTTGACATAAACACTCAGGTAGAGTTACAGGTGATGTAGGAATGTGTTATGAGGAAGAGAAGAAGAGAAAAAGAGGAAGAAGAAAGGGAGAAATGGGAGATTATATAGCCCAAGGCTTACTGGCAAAATAAAAAAAATCATGGCCTTCATTTATTGGTATCATAACACAACATTCACTGATATTCACCTTCACCACCACCGACGACATCATCTGACGACGCCACATCGCATCGTTCAGTCGTTGACTCACAGACAAATCATTCACTGGCCCTGCTTTCGACCCTCCATAACACGCAATACATCTGACGCGCTGTTCTTGTCCCCCTTCTTCTTCTTGGGACCTCGTTTTCTCTTCTTCCCGCCCCGGCCCTCGCCCTCCAGCACCACCTCTTCGTCATCCTCTTCATCGCCCACGCGACTGCCTCCGAAGCCCATATCCAGGTCCATTGCATCCAGCGCCTCTCGCCGCCGAGCCTCCTCGAGGAACTTCTGGCGACGCAAAGCTGTCTCCGCATCGACATCCTCCTCGCCCTCCCCAGCAGCCTCTTCGGACTGCCGCAGGGCCGCCGCACGTTTGAGAGCTGCTAGTAGCGTAGCATCCTTGGCCAGGGGATTGGACCGGTCAATCTCAGGGACCTCGTCCGTCGTTGGCGTAGAGAAGTAGTTGCGTGGCCGGCCGGCCGTGTCCTCCACAGTTGCCGACGTCTCAGCAGTAGCAGTGGCCGCAGTGTCCCTCCTCTGGATGGGCTTCTTCTGAGCAGCCTCGTCTCCACTCTCATCCGACGACGACGAATCGTCCTCGTCTCCGAGCTCTGCGAGGGGATTGTAGTCCGCTCCCACTCCCGCGAAGATATCATCATCGTCCTCTTCCGCCGGCGCCGCCGCAGCCTTGGCCGCGAACTCAACAGGAACCTCCATACCCAGCGGCTTCGCAGCAGGAGCAGGAGCAGGCGCCTCGCCCGGCTTATCCAGCCATCGCACCTTGCGTTTGACCTTGCCCTGCGCATCCGTGATCTGCAGGATCTCCTTCCGCCGGCCGGTCTCATCCTGCTCGATCCAGCGCTTCTTCTCGACCTTCGACTCGCCTCCAATCCTCTTGAACCTCTCCCCAAGCGCCGGCTCAACCGGCTGCTGCTGCTGCTCCTCAGCCTCTGCCTGCGCAGCAGCAGCAGCAGCAGCAGCACGACTAGCCTTCAACTGCCTTAAAATCTCATCCCTCGACCTCGGCACTTGAGACGGAGGAGGAGGCGGAGGCGCCATAACCCCCTTCTTCTTCACCTTCTGCTCCCTGGGTGCCGAAGGCAAGGCACCAACGCCACCTTCCTCTTCCCCAAGCACCTTATCCAACTCATCATCCACATCCCCAGCCTTGTCCTCGTCCTCCCCACCGTGATCCCCCTTGCCCTCCGCTCTCGTAACATCCTCCCCCCGCCTCACTCTCCGCAACAACTCCCAATCCAACCCCTTCACCATATGGGTACTACCCAAGTCCCCGCCAACGCCCATCTCACGGATCAGCTTCTCAAAGGTCCCCTGATCAATCTGCCCTAATTTGACCATCTCCTCTAACGCCTTCACGCGCGTCTCCAGCTCTTCCCCGGTTTTCGTCGTCGCCGCAGCTCCATCTTCTTCCTCGTCCCCCAGCTTTTTCTCAGAACCCTCCCCTCCCTCGCGCAGCAAGGCCGCCCGATCCTGATACCCAGAAGGTAACCTCGTCCCCTTGGGGGCAGCACTCGACTTGAACCGTTTCGCCGCTGGCTGCTGCTGCTGCTGTTGCTGCTCGGCCAATTGCCGCGCGAATTCATTGTGGAGGGATGTTCGGGTGTTGTTGACGGCGCGTCTAGAACCTCACCACAAAAATTGAAGTGTCAGCTTGAGATTTCAACGCATAACCAGACTCTCTTCCGGACGGGCTCTCCCCGGGAAGTACAGCGTGAAACATACGGCGTCATAGGGATGCTAGAGCGTACTCGCGAGCCGAGCGCTGCAGAAGGGGTGCGACCCCCTTGGTTGGTGGCGTGGGTGGTGCGCGCATTGCTGCTGCTGCTGGGTTTGTTGGTCGGGGTGTCGAGGACGAGGCGGCGGAACTGGTCGTTGTTCATTGTGAATGGAAGGTTATGGTTTTGTGTTCGGTGGAGACGGGGTTAGGGATGTGAAGAGTGGATTTAGATGTGCTGCATTCTGTGGTTCGTTCTTGAGTTTAAACAACTAAACAAAAAGGTGAGGGTTCTGAGTCGGGGGTGAGCAGCGGTATCTTGTTGCTTTGCTGCGGCGGCGGGAAAAGAGGGCCGACGTCAGGTTCTCCCGCGGCTTGGCGGCGGTTTCTACCTACCTTATGTATAGGTTGAAGTTCACTACAGAGGTTTGGCTAAATGTACTAGGGATTCGTTGAGGATAGCACCACGTTGTCGAAAACGGATCTTGAAATCCTTTTTTTTTCTTTCCTTTTCTAAAAAAGGGAATTGCATAACAACACTACCATTACACACTACGTCGCAGAATCTAACAGTCATAAACGAGTGTTCATATTTGCCTAACTAGTCATCAATCACGCATTCGTGCCAATTTACTGACTTCAACCAGGTAAATCATAGAAACAGTAGCACAATCTCATCAGTCGTTTTGGTAGAGCGGACGTTAATCCATCTACTCGGCGCACTCACGCTGGCGCTCTTCGAACACCTTCAGCGCCTCCTCGGCCGCCTTAACACCGCTGAGCACCATCGCACCAAAGGTAGGTCCCATACGGTTGAACCCGTCGATCTCCGACAGCTCCATGCCACCGATGATCAGTCCCTTGGTCACCTCGCGAGTGTTCTTGACGATGGCGTCTTCGGCAGAGTTCATGTCCAAGCCGCGCATGCCGCCCAGCTTGTCCACGCTCGCCATCGAAACCAGTCGCTTGGCGCAGAAGGCTCCAAACGGACCGTCGTGACCAGTGGTGCTAATCACAAGAGGAGCGTTGATGGTGTTGGGGTCCATGCAGGAATGGTCGTCGTGGTGCAGAGTAACCAGGGTCCAGTTGGTGACCACCCCGGCGATGCGGGTCTCCTTAGGGTTCCCGTTGGGCGAGGGACGCGTCACCAAGTCCTCCACGCTGGTGGCGTTGAAAAGCTTGACGTTGGGGAAGGAGAGGACCTTGGACAGCAGAGTCGAGGTGAACAGAGATGCATGTTTCACCACGACGTAATGGGGGTTTCCCGGGTCTTCCTCGTACGGCACGCCGAGTGCATTCAGAAAAGCCTCGGCGGGACGGCGCATGACCATCGCAGAGAAGAGCTGGCCACCCAGCCAAGCACCACCACCTACGACGGGTCAGTTTCGACGTTGTGGTGCCACTAGCAAGGTAAATGGTACGAACCAGGAGACACATTGGCTTCGATGATGGCAATCTTCAAATCAGGGCGCGCATTAGCCAGCACGAACGCAGTACTCAGACCACAAGAACCAGCGCCGACAATGACAATGTCGCTCTCGGCGTACTTGTCCAGGTCTTGGAAGTAGCGTCGGGTCATGGCGCGAGACACCTGACTCTCACGGATCGGTTCGAACTTGAACTCATCCCACTTGCCGCCGAAGTGGTCAAGCAGCTTGGTCTGGGAGTTTCCTCCCATCATCAGAGCAGTCTCGGGAACGATCACCTTGCCCTTGAGGCCAGCGCTAGGGGCCACAGGGGATTCCAACAAGGCAGCGGGGGGAGACATTGTTCTCGGGTTGGGCAGGTAAGAGTTCGAGTCACGGTAGTGACTGAGACTTGTTAGTCATTCCAGCAGACAGGGGGGAACGAGGGAAGGCATGATCCTTTCGCTGGTATTATCCAGATCAAGTTTAACCGTATAATCTCAGAACGAACCCAGAGCCACCAGCGTGCAAATCCCAGGCGGAAGTACTTCCGGCGGGGAGTATGCACGCTGGCAGATGGGAACGAACACCGGTCCATAGCCAAAGTTACCTGAGGTACCTGATCGTTGAGTTGCCCAGCTACAGGCATTGCATGACTTCCACCGTCAAGACCCGCGAGGGTCGTAGTAGGTAGTGATTACATTGGATGGATCGAGTTTTCCTGTAGCACGGTTAGTCAGTTCTCCTCCACGGGTAGAAGAGAATCAATCTGATGAAAGGGATCACGACTTCTTGAGATGGTTTCTGTCGAAGATGGAGACGATGGAGGAAGTGAGTGAGGTGATGCAGAGGAAAAGAGGAGAAGAAGCGGGGTGGAGAGGAAGGCCAGCTTAAATAGAAGCCCAATACGTAATGCCTGTAACATCCTCATGCTTGACGATCAATCAACTAACTTTCTGACCCTCCGATTCTGCCCGCATATGTCTTAAGCCGGTGAACTCAAGGAGTAAAGTAGTTTCAGGACAGAGACTAGGTGAGTCAATTAATCCCGACAATCATGATGCACCACAGTAGATGGGACAAAGACCTATGATGTGCTCGCGATTAGTATGGCAGGCAGCTACGGAGTACACTGTCTCGAAGGTCCGAGGTCGGGATGAATTGATCCTGACGGAGCACAGTACTCCTTCCTACAAGTTGTAAGTTGTTTTCGGCTTGTAGTATACTGCTAAGGGATCTCCTGGAGTAGACTAAAACTGAAACTAAAGAAACACCAAGAAAGGATATCAATGAACGAGGTGAACTCGTAAGTAGTAATTCAGTCATAGCATCCAAGCATAGAGATCCCCCGCATAGCACAGCATATTCACATAATGCACATTCTGACTCATCCCTCCATTATGTAAACTGAAGCTAACCGAAACCGGGGTGGGGCAGCGAACCCGCCGCCGCACAAACGCGTGACCCGGACCCCCATCGAACGAAACAGCGAAAATTCCCACCCTCGCCTCTCCCACCCCCCGACCGTACGACAAACCCCCTCTCGACAGATCCCCTTTCGTTGTTCTTTTGAAGGTCATCACATAACGCCAAAATGGGTAAGGTAAGTGATCAAACACCAAATATGATATCCCCAATGAAACAAAATTCATCTTTCGATAAAATGAAGATGAGCTAACTGGTTGGAAATAGGTTCACGGATCTGTAAGCGCTCCCCTCCTCCAGCTCCTATTATCCTCTCGACCAACGGAAAACGACGCACATTCGGAAGTCGATAGTCGATGATCGATAGAAACACCAAGAGAATCGAAACTAATAACGTTTTTCAACTTCACAGCTCGCTCGTGCCGGTAAGGTCAAGGCCGCCACTCCCAAGGTCGAGAAGCAGGAGAAGCCCAAGCAGCCCAAGGGCCGTGCCTACAAGCGCGTTGTCTACACCCGCCGCTTCGTCAACGTCACCCTCACCGGTGGCAAGCGCAAGGTATGAGAAAACCGATATCCGCCAGAGGGAACACCAGACAATACACGACGAACGGAGGAACAGCGGAATCAGCATCCGCCAGCTTGAAATATGCTAGGCACCGCTGTGGCTGGAAACGCTGTGTCTGTCTGGGTGTTTCTTCGAAAACAAGAGCGGAAGAGCTTACACATATTTTTTCTGTTCAACAGATGAACGCCAACCCCACCGCTTAAACGGACTGTCCACGAACAAAAAAACCTCTCGAAATTTGATTAAGCAAGAGAACTCGATGACAATTTTTTTGAGCAACGACGATTCCCCGGGTCTTGGCGTGATGGAGAGGCTGAGGATGTGATGCGCTATTTGCGATCGAGGGGGGCGGAATTGGGGTATGTCAAGTCTCTTGTGAGAGCTTGCAGCCTCGTTTTGCCCTCCCGATCAAGAAGACAACAGCCCTTTTGCTCCAACTTACGACGGATTTCGCCTTCGGTTTTAAAACGCAGTTACGGTTTCTTTCGTGGGGAACGAGTGAGGGATGGGTGTTTTCATTTTTTAGCAAGAGGTCGATTAATCGGACTTTCCAATCTGGCGATGCAAATACCATCACTATTTTCGGTCTCTCAGATGCTTCTGGGTCTATTTGGATTTTATATTTGACGTATAAGCTATGGTTGCAATGTGCGCTGCGATCTGTCAACGTAGATGGGGTTCTCCTGTTTCCTGCATCTGAGGGTCTGGGTGAGTCGGGTGGCAAATCGTGTCTGATATGACCCTCGGATTGCATGGGCTTTCCCAGCTGCTATGCATAGCATGTACTCTGTAGATATCGAGCATGCAGCTCGAAGGCACAGACTGATGAGTCGATATCTTATGACCGTCATGCATAGAACCACGAATGCAGCTAGACGACAGCCCGATGTTCATCAACTACACAACAGTGACCTTCACCTTGACCCCCTGGCCATGGACCCAATGCTTCTTCTTGCCCACCTTCTCCAGTCCCTCCGCCCTCCCCTTCAAAATCGCATGTAACATGGACGTAACAGCTTCACCTCGCCTCACCGTCAAGCGCAACACATCGCGAACCTCCTCCTTCTTCTCGACCGAGCCCCACTCCGCCTCCAAGCGCACCCTCCACTGCGTCCCCTCGGGCACCCGTCCCGCAGGGTACACATCCCCAACCATGGCCGCCACGCGACCCAAATAGCGACACCACCACGCCTCCGTGTGCGATACGCACCGCGCCAGCTGCCGATAATACACCTCGTCGGTGGGCGCGAGATCCCCATCCCAGCGCTCACAGAGCACCAGCGCGATCAGCGCGCGCTCCACATGCGACAGACAATTCGTGGCCGCCAGAATCCCCGTCGCCGTGCTGTGCAGCGCGGCGGCGGCCCGCGACTCCCGGGGCACCTTCGCATGGGCGAACAATAAATTCGCCAGCGCAGGGAGCAGATTTGTCTTGAGGATACTTTCCGGTGGACGGAGCGAGGCGTTCGGCGAGGACGTGTTGGGCCCCGGCAGCGCGGACCGCAAGAGCGCCTGCATCGCCTCCGCGGACGGCGGCGCATACGGCAGCGTCGCCGCCAGCAACGGGTCCTGCGCGCGCATGGCCTTGGGCAGGAAGCGATCGTACAGAAATCCCTCGCGGACGCCGCCCTGGCAGAACTGAACGTGCGTGACATCCGGCAGCGCGGCCATGATGACGTCCACCAGGAACGCCACGGCGGGGATCTGCGAGGCGCGGCGCTTCGAGACTCCGTAGATGTTATCATCTGGGGAGGTTGCCCCCGCCGCCGCTGCCGACCCCGCCGTCTCCGCCAGCACGGCGGCAGTGTCGTGGAAGTCCGCGCGTGGGACCCGGAACCCGTTGATGATGGGGATCGGGTAGGGCGCGTGCTGTTTCTGGGAATAGGTCTTCATGAGCACGTATCCCCAGCCGCGGAACCCGCCGCCGCAGAGGTAGAGGTTCATTCCTGCTGTCGCGGTATCGGTGCCGGAATGTCGAGGGAAAGCGGAGGTCTTAGGCACCGCCAACTCTCGGTATGCCTCTCGGAACTCCCCCGTCATTTTCTCCCTTAGCTCCTGCAATCCCCCGCTGCCCTTGCGGTGGGCCTCCTCCAACAACCGCCCCAGCGCCGCCGCGCCGTACGGGAAACTGAACGCCCCGCGCTCACTCGTTCGCACCGCCCCATCTTCCTCCACGACCACCCAGGTGATCTGCGTACTGCCCCCGCCCAGATCCATCGCCACGCCGGCCACGGACGCAGAACTGCTCGCAATCCCCAGCGCCCCGATCCGCCCTTCTTCTTCTTTGTCGAGTAGGCGCACCTCCCAGCCGGTGTGCGCGCGGATCGCGGCCCGGAACGCCTCCGAGTTGGGCGCGGTGCGCGTCGCTTCCGTGGCGAGGACGTGGATGTTGCTGTCCGGGACGCCGAAATCGGCGCACGTGGTGCGGAAGTGCGCGAGGTGGTCGAGGACTTGGCTGATAATTTCCGAGGGGATTGGGTTGCGGGGGCTGTCTTGGGGGGTGGATGAGGAAAACTTCGTCGTGGAGAACTGGGCGTCGTAGAGGGAGATTCCGGCGCGGGATTGGTAGACTATGGGCATGATGCGGGCGGTTGGTGGGGAGAGGTCGGTTATGGAGAAGCGGATGCCATTGCTATTGTTTTGATGATTAGTTTGGATGTAGTTGGGGAGTGAGGATTCAGGGGCAGGGGTGGAGGTTTGGAGAGTTGTGTCGGTGGTGGTGATGCCACTGTACTCGCTCACCTTCCCATGTCTACAATTCCGTAGAGATTGGGGTTGGCGGTTGCTGGTCCTGCCATTGTGGAATCTCAAGATCCAGGGACGGTAGTGCTGCGTTGATGATAGAGCTGGCTTGATCTTTAGGGTGAGGATAGCACAGCACCGCAGGAAGTGCTTTGATTCAAGGCGCGCTGTGCATGGCTGGCTCGGTGCGACTAGCTTTGGGGGATCTGCTAGCTTAGGGCAAGAGAGATGTCGATGATGTAAACTAGGCTCTCAGTAGTTAGGCCGCGTTACTATTGTCAAGTGTCATAGAGGTGGATAGAAGAACTTGAAGCGAAGAGAAGCGAGGTGTGATCGATTCGTTGAGGTCGTCGAATTGGGTGGTGGAACCGTGATATATTCCAGCTGAGGTGGAGGATGCGGGCGTTTTTACCCCTCCATCGCGGGGCTCACCGCACCAACACACTCTCCCCCTCACATTCAAGTCAATCTTAACACCACTACTACTAATGAGACTGATTCCCATCTTCCACGTCAGCATACCTCTTATTATTCCGTCAGATGTCATAACTTCGTTACCGGCAACCACTGGCATCTATTCAAGCACGCTGAGACGCAAACTACAGTACACACCCTCAACCTACAACACATATCGGAAACCTGCCCCATAATTCTCCTCCCCCACAGCGGTATCATCCTTGGCTCCAGCTCCCCATTCCGCCACCGTTCCATACCGCTGATCGAGACGCCGGTTTTCCCAGGCCAGAAGCATCCGTAGACATAATGCAAGAATCGTGTTGAAGAACATAAAGGCCGCGCAGATCGACAAGCCCCGAGTGTAGCGAGGCGCATCGCCGGATGGGAAGACATTCGTCCCCAGAAAGGGACCGCACTGGCCAATGACGTTGAGAATGACAATTCCCATGCCTCGTCGGCTGTCCGAGCCTTGATTATCTACACGGATTGATGTTAGTGCGTGGATCGTCGCGGGGAAAAGTGCAGGGCTAGTTGGACGTACTCAGAGTCCAAGGCAGAATGTTGGCGATGGACGGAAACACCCCGATGGCAGCAAGGAACACGCCAAGGTAGCGGACCCCAACAGAGCTGCAGGCCGCCAGTAATACATAGCCCACAGCCCCGACCAGCGACGAACAAGCAATCACGAGACCTCGCTGCTGGATGCGATCCGCGACCCATGTCGTAGCAATCGTGACGAGGAAGGACGCAAAGAACGGCGGGGCTGTGAGACCTTGAGCGTTGATGGAGGTGAATCCCATGTCCTCCAGGATCGTTGGCAGGAAGACGGGCAGCGATGAGAAGCTCACGTTGCAGCTGAAGTACATGAACTAGTGCAGTGGCAGGGTTAGCATCCCGCGTGCGTGCGTGCGCAAGGCTACTGACTGATCAGAGAACATACCGCCAAAAGCCACGCCTTCGCATCCAGCAACGTCTGGCCCAGTTCCCGCCAGTCGATGCCGCTGACGCGCTCACTCTCACCACTCCGTCGAAGTGACCTGGCCCGCGTAACCTCTTTTTCTTCTTCCGTCAGAAAACGTGCGGATGACGGGTGGTCTGGCAGGTAGAACCAAGCTAGAACAGCCGCCAAGAGTGACGGGCTGCCTTCCACCAGGAACAACAGTCGCCAATTCGCTATCTTAGCATGTCCGGAGGTGATACCGTAAGCCAGAGCACCGGCAAAGGTGTTTGCCAGAGGCGCTGCGGACAAGAACATGCCGCATCGAAGCCCTAATTCGTGGCGGCGGTAGAAGAATGATAGCAGATAGGGACTTCCTGGGCCAAAGGCAGCCTCCGACATGCCCAACAGAAATCGCAGAGCCATCAGACCGCCCCAGTTTTGCACTGCCGCCTGGCACGTTGCCACAACACCCCTAGACAATCAGGCTATGTCCCAGATATGAGGTAGAGGTCGGATCCGAACTTACCAGCTCAACACAGTGATAGCTGCCCATCTGTGCGGAGGCATTATCTTCCACATCAGCGCCAAGAACTCAAAGAGCGTGTACGATATGTAGAAAATCGTCAAGAGCCAGGTGTATCGATTCCCAGTGAGATGAAGATCCTCTTCCATTCCTGCAATTTTGGCATTTCTGCTTGCTCGTTAGGATGAGGAATATGAGGTTTCAAGTGCATGACGAGCAAGCCTACCCAATGTTGCTTCTATCAAGAAGGGATAGAAGATCTGTGCGAGTACCGTCAGCGACGAAGCCAACCACGGGAAACCCAAGCTTGCAGGGAAGCGGAATGTTCTGGTGGATAATGTAGCAGGGTAATTGAACAAGAGGCAGCATACATAGAAATCCTAACAGGGTCGGGACCCTGAGATCCAGTTTCCTCAGCACTCGAGCTTCAAGTGCAGGATCTATAGATCGTGATGCTCGATGACATTGCGGAAGTGCTGTGTGGGCTTCTTCGCGGTGCATCGGCTGCTGCTTCTCCGGATCGCCATCACTCGGGGCCTCGACTATGGCGTCGACATCCTCAGCAGGACTGCTAGGGCCGTCTTTCCTCCCCAAAAACCCCATAATTGACAGTCGGTTAGTGCGATGAGGCGCGTCGGGAGTTTGATGACAGCAACAGGTGATGAGAAGACTTCTCGTGGAAAAGGGGGGACAGGCCGCTTTATGGACGCGTCCACGCCAAAACCTTCACACGCTTTTTTATGGAAGGTTCTTGCACGGCGTGAGTCAATTGGACCAAGGTGACCAGCCTGATCTGCGAGGTTTATCCGACCACACGCTCCCCACGTTGAGCTAGTCTAGCGAGGGGTGACGTGAAAGTTGGCGAGAACGAAGGAGGGGGCACGCGGTCGATGGGTGGAGCGTCCACTCATGCGGAGTGAGAGCCACTTCCCTCAGAAAGCTCAGAACTGTGTGCGTGTGATACGTGGGACAGAGCTCACGTCCAATCATCCGAAAGTACAAACGGTACACTACGCTAAATGGACCGAAGCATGGGCAGATCTACTGGGGAGTTGCTCTGCGGACCTCGGGGATACAGTATGATGACATGCTTTTCGCACATCCGATTAGGGTCAGTGTCGGTGCTTGGGTGGCGGGCCAAAGCTTAAGACGAGACCATCCGGTGGGCGCAAGGCTTGGTCCGAGATGTGAGAGTTGATCGCATTGGGCGATAGCCGAGGTGGAAGAGGTTGGGTGTTCCAGTTCTGATTCGTTTCATCCCCCTGGCACATATTGATGCATGCTCCCCCCAGCACTGCATCACAATTGGGTCTGGATTCAGAGAGATCCTCTCGGAGGTGTATAGCAGAGCAGCCCGTGGGGACTGCCATGTCGCTGGGGTCTTCAAACTGGGTAAAAGCAAGCGTATTTCGCGGGAAGAGTCATACCTGACTAAAGAGTACACAGTCAGTGAGTTACTTGGTTGAATGTAGATCCAGTAAACCTTCATTACAGTTAGTCGTCGGCGATGGGGCAAATCGAAGCCCTTCAAATTGCGGGGAACGACGGGGAGGACGATCTTCAACCGAAAAAGGGAAAAGCTAGTCTAGATTCGGGATTCATGCTGAGGCCTGAGATTCTAGGCACCCAGATTGCATCTCCGGCTCGGGTGGACGGCCGTACCGCTCCAGACTGAACTGGGAAAGGAACCTCAAATTTCCGCGTCGCGTTGAGCATTTGGTGTCTTTGACTCGGCAGACGTCGCTGGGTGCATTGGTTACAGTCTCTCTTGCTTCTCAGAATCTCTCTTTCTCCTTCCTCCAATCCATCCCGGAGTTTTTGCGACAAGTGGAGTGCTTGCGATCCTCCGCCATCGGGGCCTCTCTAAGTCAACATGGACGACCCGGCGACCCGTGTTCCCGCGCAGCTGGTAAGTTGGTCACCATCAATGGAGTGACTTTGTATAGGGCGTGAGCACTGACTTCAAGTCATCATGACTCCTCCAGCTGCCGCACATGCACTTGGTTTCGCGGCAACGCTACCCTATGATGCATATGA
The DNA here is from genome assembly GCF_003184585.1 of Aspergillus saccharolyticus JOP 1030-1. NCBI lineage: Eukaryota > Fungi > Ascomycota > Eurotiomycetes > Eurotiales > Aspergillaceae > Aspergillus > Aspergillus saccharolyticus. The sequence goes on along the minus strand of NW_020290657.1, from coordinate 175,817 downwards.
TGCCCACAGACACTGTCGTCGAATACCTGCTCGGCGCTTCCAAGGTCGTGCGCGAGCAGCAACCGATGCACTGGACCTTCCTGGATGCGCCTCCAGATGGCTCGGTTATGCTTACGTGGCAGCCGCTCAATCACCTCGGGACCAATTTCGCCAGTGATGGTTATGTCTGGGCCGATGTCGAACAAGCCTTTACCTTTGATGCTCGCGGCTATGTAGGTTACTCCTGCTGCAGTCCTAGCCTGCGGCTGCTCTCCAGTTCAGAGCCAGAAGGTTACTAACTGGGTGGCATAATAGACAGTCGAGATGTGGCTGCACCGTAGCGGATACCATCCCCCGAACGAGGGTATGGCGATCCATTGCCGTCGGCGGTATCGGTTGCTACCACCGAAGGTTCCCAATCCCAATCTGCCCAACCCCGATCCCGCCCTCTGGATTGTCCACTACACGAGAGCGCCTCCCGCAGATCAAATCCCCGCAAACCGAATCCCCGTCATGCCCCAAGTGCAGAACATGCTAGCGCAGCGGCGGTTCTTGCAGAGCCAAGGCCAACTGGCCCGCAAGGACTTCATGCTGCACGATCGGAACAATTGGCCAGCCATCAACTTCCCCCCACATATGGCACCCCAGGGCTTCCCCCAGATGCCTGGCGCTTATCCGAGCGCCATGGTCGGACGTCAACCGTTCTACCCTCCACCTGGACCAGGCGTGCCACCCCCCGCTGCTGCCCCGCCGGCAAAGGCCGCTCGCGGCAATCGCGCTCCCTCCGCCGCGGTTAACGCTGCCACCGCAGACTTCGCACTTGAAGATGAAGACGTCTCGGCGGGAGACACCATGGATCTCCTTACGCCCCGTGAAATCAGCAAAGTTCGTTACACGCAACATCATGAGTGGATGGAAGAGATATTCGCTTCGCCTTACGCCATCAGCCAAATCACACCCGTCTCTCTAGGTCTGGGCCGGAAAGGAGAACTCGAGTCACTGACGGCTGGGTTCTTTGAGGCACCGGTTGGACCCGCTAACGGAGAAAAGAAGGATGCCAATGCCACACAAGCTGAGAAGTTGGCACCTGCCAAGGCCGAGGAGTTCGCGGACCGGGTCGCCAAGAAGGTCGCTGATATGACAGCCGAGATCGAGAAGCTGAAGAAGCGCCACGCACGCCGAATGGAGAAGTTCAACCGCACCTCTTTGCTCAAGGACGCCGAGGTCCGCCTCCGTGAAGCCGCAGCCGATCCTGCAGAGACTGGTCCGGAGCCGTGGAGATTGGAAGGACGCTTGGTGATCCCTTCTGAGGATGATGACTCGCAAGCGGCTTACGTTGAGAACCCCGCCAAGTACAAAGTTGACGATATCGTGCGGGATGTGGAGAAAGTGTGGCAAAGACAAATTGTTCCGGAACCCAGAGTCTCTTGCGTGCAGAAGGGTGGCCTGCTCGAGAAGATCGAACCAGAGCAGAGACCCGAGACTCAACCGGAGGGTGATATCGAAATGAACGGTACGGATAGCCACTTCTTGGACCAGCTGGGCTCACCGGAAACAGCGCCAGGTGCCTCCTCAGCGGTCCAGGATGGCGGACAGACTGGAACATCACACGTTCCCACCTTGGGCGGCGCATCGGGACCGGGTGGGGTAGTTCCACAACCGCCTCAACCAGCCAACGTCCCTCAACAAGGTCTTCCTGCCTCGTTGGATATTGAGATGGATATGGGCGAGACACAACCCGCCAGTGCTGCCGGAGAAACTGGAGACTGGGTGATGGTCAATGAAGAGAAGAAGGACCAGGCTTTACCTGGTGATAACTCTCTACCCGGTGTAGATACTCCGGGCAGCGGCCTCCAAGGATTGACCCCCGGCAACGCAGGTAGTACCGGGGACAACGGTCTTGATGGAGCCAACTTCGATTTCACCAACATGGACAGCGCGGGTGACGCTCTCGCCGCGTACAGCGAGCAGAACGATGGGCTCGATTTGCCGGATCTGGAAAACTCTGCCTTTGGCGATGCGTTCCATGCGTCGGATAACGAAAACACGCACCATCATGACGCCGACGATATGTCGTAGAATGGCCAGCTGGAGGTTCCGGAACTGCTTTAGATGCTTGGTAATGAAACGGAGTGGTGTTGGTATGGTATTCAACCATTTGGCTTGGGCGCTGGGGCTTGTTTCTTGATCGTCTTCGACCCTCGTTGTATTTGTCACGACGAGGTCGAGGTGGAGATCAATGTAAGTTAGAGATAGGAGTTGGCCATTTCTGTCTGCTTTTGCCGGATACGAAGAACATGGGACAGACTTGCAATCTACCTTTAATCCTTTCCATTTTACTTGTATCTTGTATACACCTGACAGTGTCTCGTAGAAGCCAGAAGTGTCTGGTCAAATGACTGGAAGAGTCACTTAGGGCAGAGCGGTCTGTCTGTCGCACGCCGCAGTCACATACCACATCACCCGCCATGCACGCTCTTGATGTCTGTGGCTTTCACCCCAAAGTCAAGCGGAAATCCATCATCTCCCTATCACATTCTCCATTTAGAACCCTCCGTGGTCAGTAAATCCCGTTTCATCACCGGGTCCGATCACCCGCAATGAAACCCGTGTCAAGTGATCCCGTTCCGGATGAAGCCATAAACCACCAGCAGTTGCAGTGTTCGATGTGCCTTCAACAACCCAGACATACAATCCTTTTGAGAGACAGATCGAGAAGAAAGAATATCCAGGGCCTGTGTGCCAACTTTTCCAAGCGTTTGCGCCACGGAATCTAAAACGTAGGGTCGCTCTGGAATACTCAAACCGGGTTGTTTTATGATATTTGGCTGAAGACTGATTGCTAATGTCGTGGTGAAGATACAGTCACTGCAAGACCGTCCTTCTTATTCTCGCTGTGAAGATCGAGTCAGACCGACGAGCATCCTTCTTCTTGTCATTCTGAGGTTTAGGGCTGGTTACTGGAGGGCGAGCTTAACGCCAACTTGAACTGCGGATGATCGCAGCCTCTTCGCCTATACTTCTATTGCTCGCGGACAGAACTGCTCTAACGAGATGTGCTTCACCGACTGCGACGACAGTATCTCTAGTGTTTCCCGTCACAAGGAATACCACCACCGCAGCAGCAGTTCCCGCCGTGGAGGGGGTCGATGTGATAGCGGTGGGACGAGCAGCAGCAGCAGCAGCAGCAGCAGCAACAGCAATACTCACAGCCCCATCATCCCTCCTCCTCATCCTCATCCTCCTCCACGAAGCTACTCTCCTCCTCACTCCCCTCTGCGAAACCAGAACCACTTTCCCCACCCTCGCCGTACTGCACCACCGCTCCTACCGCCCTCATACAGCACCGTCCGCCGCCGTCGCTGGCGCACTATCGAGGAATCTCTAATTCCGGTGCGCGTGGCACGACCCCAGCCGACGTGGGTGGATGTCCGTCGCGCGGATCGGTGCATCCCAGCGGAAGAGGTGGAGGTGGCGGGGGAAGTGGAATGCGTGGGGGTTTTGGAGTCGGTGGAGGAACGGTGTTTGATGAGACGTGGTGGTCGGTGTGGTTGTAGTCAATGCGGCCGGGGAAGGGTTTGGGAGGTGGATGTTGAGTATATTCCTGCTAGGAGTTGAATTGAATGTCTGCTGGTATATACTATACTATGGAGTGGGGTTGAGGAGGAGCTGTCGATGCTGGGGCAGGAGGGTTTCTTTTAGGCGAGGATTTGTTACTGGGAGTTTTGTCTATGAGTACTAATGGTTTGCTGCTGGTTCTATAGCTATTGGATTTGAGTTGATTGATATTTGGTGATTGTTGGGTAATCTGGGAGACTTGAGTTGTACTATCATGCATGTCCTCCGACAGTACTGTGTCCACTTTAGGAATCTTACTCATGCTTCGCAGTTCGCCATCTTCAGATCTCGATTAAACTCGATCCACCCAGGGATTCGCAGCAACTCGCAAGCGGACGATGACTTCAACAACATCCGCCCATGCCCGCATGACGTCACCCCATCGACGCCATCGATAACGTGGTGGATCTACTTATACTCATACTTATACTTATACTTATACTTACACTTGGACAAGTTATACTTACCCCATTGTTCCAGATAGATTAGTATCCCGAACGGTGGAGACACTGACTACTACGACTTTTCTCCATACGGAATTATCTGCTAACTACCCGAAGAAGGCGCGATCCGAGCTTGATTGTGCATTGCTTCTAGGTTCGTCAACGATTGAACTCCTATCGCAATTGCATCTGCTCCTAAGCACACTATTCTCCTGATCCAGGATCGTGGAAAAGGAGAAACCACCACACTCAAAGTAAAAGGCCATGGCAATCATGTATGCAGTGTCCGACTGCCAAAGACTCCCTCCCCAAGACACCGTCTGACTCGGACCCCAGGAACCGAAACATGTCCATCCGCGGACGCAGGAACTCCGTCCCCTCGCGGACCCGGTTCAGCTTCTCCACGCTGCGCGGCCACCAGCAGCCCGAGACGAGCCGGCGGCTCAATCAGCTCATCAAGAATGAGAACACGGCCATCAGCGCGCATGAGAAGGCGGGCCGCGAGCGCGTCGCCATCGCGAATCAGCTGTCTGACTGGGGCGAGTGGACCGAAGACGACGCTGTCTCCGATATCTCGGACAAGCTGGCGGTGCTGATGGCGGAGATGGGCGAGCAGGAGGACAACTTCGCCCAGTACCTGGAGGAGTCGCGCGTCGTGCTGAAGCACATCCGCGACACCGAGAACTCGGTCCAACCGTCGCGCGACCAGCGCGCCAAGATCGCCGACGAGATTCAGAAGCTGAAGTGGAAGGAGCCGCAGAATAACAAGATCGCCATCCTCGAGCAGGAGCTCGTGCGCGCGGAGGCGCAGATGTTGGTGGCGGAGGCGCAGTTGACTAATGTGGTATGTGTTTCGTGGGTTACCCAGTTTATGGGGGGAGTGTTGACTTGTGCTGTGTGTGTTGCAGACTAGGTCGAAGTTCAAAGAAGCATACGATATCCATCTGGCGGCGGTGATTGAGCGGGGCGAGAAGCAGATCCTGCTGGCTCGCCATGCCCGCCGTCTGCTGAACCATCTGGATGACACCCCGGTTGTACCAGGGGACTCGCCACGGGAGTATGACCAGCTTCCAGCGACCAAACAGATTATCGAGGATGCGGAGAAGGAGCTGCATGCGTGGGAGAGCAGTGCAGAGCCCATTCACTCGTCCGCCGCGGACGTCCCGGACAGCACCCTGTTGCCAAGGTCCGGTCGTGGTGTGCGTGATTCGCGAGGCGCATACGCGGTTGAAACCACTGCTTCAGACTCGGTGCGCGACGTGAACGGTTCAGCCGAGGAATCATATGCTCAAGGCACTGGTGCGAATGAATATGCCCGTGATACCCCGGCAGAGCCATATGTCAACGGCCACGGCACAGAGCCAGTGACTGACCAAAGCCATCGGGAGTCGTATGCTCAAGGAGCGGATCATGACCGCTATGTCGAAGGCGCGGGCTCGGAGCTGTATGCTGACAGTACCCCGCCGCCGGCTACCACCAGTGCTGCTGCTGAACAACACTATACCAACGGTGTCCCTCAGGATCCAGCCGTCATCAGTGGAACCGAGGCGCAATCCAGCACCATCCCCCACGTGGAGAAGTACACTGGTGAGGGTCTGCAGGGACAAGCCGCCAACGGCCTCGTTTCGGAACCTGTTGGAAGATCCGAAGAGCTGCCGCGCGCATCAGAGGAGCTGCAGTCATCGAAAGCTCATCGTGAGTCCGAGGTCCCCTATGTGTCAAGCCCGGCTCCAGCTCAACCTATCGCCGTACCAATCTGAGTTTCTGCGTTTCTGCTCGATTCTGGTTTTGGAGCTCTTGTATCTTTTTGTGCCGCCCTTGCTAAGTGACTAGGAAAACTCTTGAGCCAGAAGCTGAAAGATATGGACGTAGATTGAGTGTACTTAGTTAGTAGTGTATGCGCCGCAATGTGATCCAGTGATTGTTTCTGTCACGACCATTTACTATTAAGTTAGTAGATACATGCAGTGTACACCGCCTTTGATTTCCCGTAAAACACTCACCGCCCGACTGGGCAGAACTTCTTGACTATCAGAATGTGCACGTGACCCAGGCGGAAGCGTGACGCGGACGGAGAGTGGGAGCTCCCAGCATCATCCACCACCAGAGCTCCCGAGCTGCTTCGTCCATCGCCATCGCCATCTCACTTCCCTCCCATCATCCCCCACCCTTGATTTTGCTGCATCTGTCCCTTGAACCTCTCTTGTCACCCTTCACCGAACCTCTAACCACCCTTGCACATCATGGATAAATTGGTTGCCCAATACACGCGGGCGCCGCACCAGAATGAGTTCTACTCCGAGCAAGAACAGCGTGAGCTCACCGAGAGCCTCCCGCCTTTGTCGCTGAAGTTCAACCTTCCCCCGGTCGATAATGTGAGCTCTCCGTCTTGAACCCGACGTGCTGTCTCGGCTTTTCCTTCCGGCTGGCCTCGACGCAACCTGCCGTTCGGAGCAAGCCGCCGCCCGTTCAGACCGCCGTGATTGTGTCTCCTTCTTCAAGGATATTCCGAATGAACCAGCTAACGCCTCGACTCCAGTCCAGAGCCTTCCTCCGTGCCATGACCGATGACCACTCGAATCCCAGCTGCCCGATCAAACTTGCCCACGGAACGACGACGCTGGCCTTCCGTTTCCAGGGTGGAATTGTATGCCATCATCACCATTATTCTCGGTGTCTCAGCGGGGGACGGCTAATGCTTTTTACTGTCTCCAGATTGTCGCGACCGACTCCCGAGCTACCGCAGGAAACTGGATCGCCAGTCAGACCGTGAAGAAGGTTATCCCTGTTTCACGGCTGAGCCGCGGGGAAGACAAGCCGACTGACAAGCCGACCCCTGGTCTTCTGGGGACCATGGCCGGTGGTGCTGCTGTGTGTATTACCCGTCTCGTAGAAGTGCAAGGATTGAGCGACGGGGAACCTTCTTCAATGGAAGGGATGAAATGCTGACGCAGTGTGCTTCCAGGATTGTCAATATTGGTTGAGATATCTGAGCCAGCAATGCACACTTCACGGTGAGTTCGATTTGTGGCCATCGCCGCTGTTGCTCCGCAGTTGACTAACCATGACCTCCGAACTTGGTCGTGTATAGAGATCCGACACAAGCGCCGTATCACCGTCGCCGCTGCCTCCAAAATCCTCGCCAACCTCACATACGCCTACAAGGGAATGGGTCTGAGCATGGGAACGATGTTAGCAGGCGTACGTCCCCCTTCCCGCTCGGGACTCTGTCTTTGTCAGTCGCATCGGTTCTAACCACTACAACCTTCAGATGACCCCCCAAGAGGGCCCCGCGCTTTACTACATCGACTCGGACGGCACCCGGCTGGCCGGCAACCTCTTCTGCGTGGGCTCCGGTCAGACGTTCGCCTACGGTGTCCTGGATGCCAATTACCGCTACGACCTGACTGAGGAAGAGGCCCTCGAGCTCGGCCGCCGAAGTATCCTGGCCGCCATGCACCGCGACGCCTACTCTGGTGGTTTCATCAACTTGTACCACGTCAAGGAGGAAGGGTGGGTCCACCACGGCTTCAACGATATGAACCCCATATTCTGGAAGACGAAGTTGGAGAAGGGCGAGTTCTCGAACGTTACGTCGGAGTTGTAAGTACTGGGCTGGGAAAGTTGTTTCCAGCTTTGAGTCTGGCTGGCTGGGGCTGGCAGGCTGCGTAGGTTCGGAAGCCGGAGCTCTGGGCCGGTCGGGCTTTGTATGGAGAAACTACTTTTTTATGGAAATGATTAGCTTTGATACTCATGCTCCTATTTTGCTGTCTTGCTTTCTTCCCTAGGTCTGGCACTTGATGGCTGGGCGGTTGTAGTAGCTGTTCGATTTAAAGCAAGCCCTAAATCTGCAGTATCCTCCTGTACGGAGGTCACTTATTCGACGGTGATCTAAACTGAGCCAGATTTATCCTTCAACGACGGACACACAGCTCCTCACCAACAGACCCTTACTCACCCAACGATAGAGCCAAAGGATGATTCCTACTCACAGCAACAACAACAACCGAAAAAAAAAGGAAAGCAGAGTCAATGAAATCCATACTTATGTTAAGTAAGTACTCCGTACATAGGTAGCAAGCAATTCAAAACATCTCACCCCAACCCGAACACAACAAGAAACAAAACAAATGTTGCTGCTGAATTACGCCTATCTATGACACACACACACAAAAGGGGTACGACAAGGAAAAAAAAAAACAATCAAATGCTTTTTGAAAAAGAACAAAAAGAGAACACATCCAACAAACGTCTTGCACAAGCGGGAGCTGGCTATCGTGCCGCTGGGCTTCTCACAGGGGATCAATCAATCATGGTAATCTTTATACTCGAAACAGGCACACATCCTTTCGTGCATTGTGTGGTTGCTGGTGGGTGGGGGGTTTAAAATTAATTTTCAACCTTAAACTTCATCCGAATACCCATCGCCGCGAGTTCGACGTCCAAGTAGCGCAGCACCCCCGGCACTGCCACGACGGTAACATTATCGCCCCCGACGTAGCGACGGCCATCGCCATCCTCCCAGAGGACGGCGCGGGAGTCCTCGAAGACCGCCTCGCGGGCGCAGCGACGGCAGCGGACGAGGGCGGCCATACCTCCCGGCTTCTCGGAGGAACCGGCGGACTGGTTGGAGGCAGCCTTGGCGGCGGCGATGCGGGAGGCGCGGGAGCCGGCGGCGGAGGCGACGACCTGGGTGGAGAGGAAGGAGCCGCAGTCGCGACAGATCCAGGAGCGGGTGGCGTCGGAGCAGTTCATGAGGCGGTCCTGGAGCAAGAACGCGGCGCCGTGGGCGATGAGCGAGTCGCGCTCCATCTCGCCGACGCGGATACCGCCACCCTTGGCACGACCCTTGACGGGCTGGCCGGTCAGGTTGTTGACGGGGCCCGTGGTGCGGACCTGGAACTTGTCGTTAACCATGTGACGCAGACGCTGGTAGTGGACCACCCCAATAAAGATGTCCGCCGCGAACTCCTTGCCCGTGATGCCGCTGTACAGGGGCTCGTTGCCGAAGTAGTTGTACCCGGCCTTGCGCAGCTGCTGGCCGAAGTAGTCCACCGCCGTGTTCTCCTCGGAGAATTGGAACGGGGTGCAGTCTTGCGGGTGGCCGTGCAGGGCGCCGGCTTTGCCGGCCATGGATTCGACCATTTGGGCGATGGTCATACCTGGTAGAGATTTAGTTGGGTATTTGTTGGTTGGGGAGGTAAACGAAACTTACGCGACGGGAAAGCGTGCGGGTTGATGATCAGGTCGGGCTGGATGCCACTCTCGGAGAAGGGCATGTCCACCGCGGGCCACAGCTGAGAGCAGACACCCTTCTGTCCGTGACGAGACGAGAACTTGTCTCCAATGATGGGCTTTCTGGGAATGCGGTACTTGACGCTGATGGATTGGCAGGGCTCCACACCGGACTCGGCGCCCAAGATGCGCAGGCTGTCGATGTAGCCTTCTTCCGCGTCCTTGTACTTGACGAAGTGGGTGACCCCGTCCACGTTCACGTACGAATCGCTGGCCGCGTCGTACCGCACGTTGTGCCACGCCGCAACGTAGCTGCCCTCCTTGACTTTGGCGCCGATGTGGGGCAGACCGTCTTCGTCCAGGGTGGCCCGCCATTCGGCCTTGATCTGATCGCCGGGGGCGAAGCCGAAGAGCTTGGTGATTTCACGGCGGGACTTGCCGCGGCGAGAATCTTTCTCGTCGAGGCCGTGCACCTTGGTCTTGTAGATTGTCCCATGACCGAAGCCGCGTTCGTGAGAGGATTTGTTGATAATCATAGCGTCGTCCATGTCGTAACCGGTGTAGGAGATAATAGCAACGACAGCGTTCGTGCCGTTGGGGAAGTTGTCCAGGCCGTAGGCGTTGTAAAGCGGCGACCGCACGATCGGCGTTTGACCGGTCTGCAACCGGTAGAGCTTGTTGTCGGTACGGTAGTCGATGGCAGTACCGGGGGTACCCATGGTCTGTTTGCTCATCTGACACTGGTACATGTTACGAGGGGATTGGTTCTGGTCGGAGAAAGGCGTCATGTTGGCAACAATGGAAAGCATGTTGGTGGGTGTGAATTCGATGTGAGTGGAAACACCCGAGATGAGATCGTTGGGCATGCAGGCAATCTCCATGAAGGGCTGCTCGAACGGACCGACATAGTCGAGTTTGCCCAGCGCCAGATACTTCACGGGTCGGTACATTCTGGCGGCTTGCGAGAACATGTAGATACCAGGGTACTGACCACCGTTGGAGTTGGGAACATAGCCGATCTCCAGCTCAACAGGGATGCGGTCATCGCCGGCCACCTTCCAGCGTCTTAACGTGTTAGCGATCAAGCCGGCCTGCCGGGGAGAGCAATATCCGATAATGCGACCATCCAGCTGAACAGTCACGCTCTCCTCCACAGACACCGACGACTCCGAACGGACACCCAACTGGACCAAGGCCTTGGGAACCTTCGATACGTCAATGTCGCTGGTAGCGATCAAGCACTTGTGCGCAAGATGGTTGAGCAGACCACAAGGCGCTCCATCGGGGGTGTGGACCGGGCAGAAGAAACCCCAACTCTCGGGCAACAGCTTACGGACCGTGGTGGTTTTGAGCTGGGCGAAGAAACTACCTCTGTGAATCATGCGGAAGTGACTGATGAACCGATAAAAGTTGATCTTCTCCGCCATCACGGTGTAACCGGATGCTTGTTGTAAATCGAGACCGGTAGGACTGACAAGGTTACCAGTGGAAAGGAAGTATTCGAGCGCTCCTCCAATGTTCTCGTTGGACCGCTTCACGATCTTGCTGAGGAAGTCCCGCTCGAATGCGGAATCCGTGAACCTGGCGCCGCTGTTACGGTTGGACCAGTCCCTCAGGATGGGCTGGAACGACCTCACCCACTCCTCGAGTCTTTCCTTAAGAAGCATGCCGTAAAGGAAACCACCAAGCAGGATTTCCTGGTTAGAGACCGCATCCGGGTTGTCCGGAGCGCAATCTCCGGCAACCAATGCGTACAGCTTTCTGATCATGAATAAAATCATCTTGAACTTGTCGTAATCCTGGGTCTCGCTGACGTTGTGGCAGCCCAGGTGGGGGAGGACAACCTTGCGAAGGAATTCGGTACCAGCGTCTTCGTTGGACATGTCGGCTGCGACTCCCAGCACAGGCTTGAACTTCTCTCCGAGATATGAGCGGCAGGCGGAGCGGCTGTGCTTGTTGTATGCCTTGTATGTCCGAAGCAACAACTCCACACGATCCGTAATGAAGGTGTTCTTGATGCCCTCGGACGAAGCACTGCCCACGATTCCCTCGAAGATCTCGCGATCGTTCGTCTCCACCAGCGCCTTGAGGATCATCATCACCGGGATGAGATACTCGTTCTTTCTCCACGAGAACCGGAAGGTCAGGTTGCCGTCCGTCAAGTAGTGTAGGGAGTTCGTTTGCGACGTCTGATCTGGGCGCACAGACCGAATCTGGATACCGTATTTGGTGTAGGTATGGCCACGCTTGACGAACGAACCACGGATGATCGCCATGGGGTAGTTTCGCTTGCCGACGACCAGCATTCGAATGAGTTTCTCGTTTCCGTTGACGATGAAATAACCACCCAGCTCCTCCGATTCTTCCTTGTGCTCGACGAGTTCATGGGGAGTCGCCTTTTCCAAGTGACACCGGTTGGTCTGCCAGCGTGGTCAGCAACTGAGGGCCACCATCTTAGACGAAAGTTTCCTCCCGCATTGTCGACTTACCCTCAGCATGATGGGGACCTGGCCCAGTTCTCGGACCGACTCCATCCAATCGCCATTGTTGACCTGCCACTCGATGCGAGCGCGCAGCTTTCCACGGTAGGTGGCATGTCTCTCGCGACACTCCGAGGGGTAGATGTTGCGATTGCGGGTCGCGAATTTGTTGGTGGGGGGAAGAGCAGGCTTCTCGAGGAAAACCTCGCTGATCCGAACGTTGAGCCGGTTGCGTCGGGGTGCCTTGCGGCCCTCGGCGATGCGAGCCTTCTTTTGTTCAGGTGTCTCAGAATCACCGTCGAGGAAGGTCTTGGTGCCGATATCCTTCAGAGCCTCTTCCAGGGTCTTGGGGCCGTCGAAGAGCGCATTGAAAGAATCGACGTGCGGCCGGATGGAGGCGGCCAACGCTGGGTATGCGGTGTGATCGGTGGGAGGATTCCTGAAGAGCTTCTCGCGCTTCAGGGTGTCATAGTTGACAGACCAAATGGTGTCTGTCTCAGTCGCTGAGGGAGCCATGGCGCGAGATCACTGAGCAGACTGGAGTGACACCCGCAGTTCAGTCGGAGGAACAGACGAAGCCTCATCCTCGACCGACGGGGAAATTTTTCGAGGTGGATCCGACGGACAGATATCCTCACGTGCTGATAGACTGGGTGCGGGCTGCCTTGTTGCCTTGTTGCCCTAGGCATAACTACTAGGTAGACTTCTGCACAAAATCACCCTAGATGATACAGAGTATACGGCGTATTCTGCGGTGACGGCGAATGACTTCGGCATAGTGCCTTCTTGCCCTCTATTTATCTGATGCGTGGAGGAATAATAGCTACCCACTACTTAATTTGGTCACGGTGTGAAAGTAAGATTACTTACTACATTAACTATTCTACTACCTTGATTACTTTGTTAATAACTTTATATATGACTATTAATGAAAGGTCTTAATCTGCAAGTTTCTACGGTTCGCTCCTCTGCTTTCTTAGCTTATACAGATTACCAGGTATTTTTCTGAGGTAGAATATGTGACACTATATCTGTGGGTACTAAAGGTACACTTACTTTAGTTACGCCTAACTTATCTTCTCCTTCGACGCTGATTCGTTGGTCATTCGTTCCGCGTAGTTACATACTCCGGAGGATGTCATCCTATTGCAATGATCCTTTGTATAGGACAGTACTGAGGCCTGAAGGACGCCTTCCATCCACCAAGGACCAAAGTCAAGGTGACCTTGACCTGTAACCACCTTACGGATTGCTCTATACATTACTCGCTCACTCACTCAGTTAGCAATCTCTGAGCAGTTCCTGCTCACCGTGGTAACCCGGGGGACGGTGATGTGATTCTAAACCGAGTCGCTGAGATCGCGAGGCATCATAGCTTCAATCAGAAACGAGTTAGGTAGGCGAAGAGATCAACTTTTCAAGTGAATGCCTGGAGTAAATCACTTTCTCGTCTTACAATTGTTGCCCCTTCCGCCTTTAACTTGTACGATTTCCTTTTCTTCGAAAACACTTGGTATATTGTAAGCTTGGATGACACACTAGGTATTCTATTCCAACTACCCTATCAGTCACAAAGACGAGATTCAGATTATTGCGAACTGCCCTCGGAGTGTTCAGAATATGACTGAGTAAGGTGTCCAACAAGCAATGGCAGGCTCGTTGGCTGTCAAGCTCTTACTTCCATCACCTCCGCCTTGCAGTCCTCCTTCCTTACAGTCTTCTCCTCCATCTCCTTCCCCCGCCTCACGCCTGTTATCCGCTCACTCCTCTGCCTCGCATAACGACTCTTTATCCTCCGGACATGACTGTCTGAGCTCTGATTCAGATATAAGATTTCGGCGTATCCGTGTGATCATGGCCCCTGTTGTGTGTTCATTCCGAAAGCTAGTGAGACACGGCCACTACCATACCGATCTCCTCTACATCTTGCCATTGAGGTTCGGAAAAAATTCAATCCCCACCAATTATCAGAACCTAAACGAGCCTTCAACGTGATACATCACCACTTGAAGACCAATATGGCAAGGAGTTCTACCGCTGTATAGATGAGATCTTACGCGGTCGGATGCTTGTATCACCGGAATTTGCGATTAACTACGGAACTCAAAGTGGTAGTCTGGATATTTATATTTCGGATATGAATTGGGGTATTAAACTCTTGAGAGACAATGATCAGATCTCAGAGTATCTTGATCTGTTTAAACCCGGAGGACAGGACCACTGCCTCGTACAATATAACGTCATGAAAGAGTGGATTGTTCTTAATTTCACAACCAGAAGACCTTCTCAGAAACGAACAGTTACTTCATCGTGTGTCCCTACCTCTGAAACTCATCTAATATCTTCTTTAGATTACTGCGGTCGACTCTACCATGTTGTTTTCAGATCTGTTGAATTTCTTCGTGCAGACCTTGAGCTCGAATCAGCGTTTTCCTTATTGGAAAATCACTCTCATTTTCATTTGTTTCTGAATGAGGTTCCTTTGCGCGTATGAGTTACTATATTTTATCACTAATCGTCTTTGTGGTTCACAGCAGTTCTCAAGCCACCAAGTCTGGAGACAAGAAATGTACTCGCGACGGTCAGCCTGTTGAATGCGGACGCGTAGAAGATTGAATAGGTAGTATTAGTATTAATAAAACTCGATGAAAGACAAAGAAGAAACAGAGAAGCGATACGAGCACGACTTACTCTGTAGATCTATTTCCTACGCCTAAATCAGCTGCCAGAGAGTTGTCTCAGGGTCACCAAGTAAAGAGTCCCGCTACCTCGGTCAGTCAGTCACTGAAACAAACCCCTTGGTAACTTATCATCAATGCCAGTCAGATCCGGCATGTCAATTCCTCTAGCCTGACCGGAGTGGTTCTACTTATTGCGTGAGAGATGCATATATCGTCAGTCAGATGGTACTGATTTAAGTATTTTTCTCTGGTCGAGTCCTATCCGCACAAGCGGCATGGGTTAGGAAATTATATTTAGTAAGTTGCAACTCTGCATCAAGCCCAGCAGAAAGGGCAACCCGCCTTGATACTAGCCTCTTCCATGGCGTCTACGAGACCCTGAACAGCTACATCCATCGCCCTTGGATTGGTATTGTCTTTCTTCACAGTCTTCCATTACTGTCGTTCATGTCCTACTATATATGAGCTGAACCTCATCGGTTATCCTATCTCCTGAACTATCGGGTCACTCTGGTGGGACTGAGGAAGGGCGGATCGACCAGGTAGCGGAGGGTAATACCACCTGAGCTCCGAGACATTGATCAGACTTCCAGCGCTAAAGCCAAGGGTGATTCCCAACGGAGACTTCAAGAAGACCAGGAAAGGAAGGCCATAAGGTCACAGCTACGCGATGAGGATTGTGTACTACTACGGTATATACTAGGTAGAGGTACAGTACAAACGTGGATTTATTCAGTGACTTGGAACAGTAGGCGTCATAAGCTCGAGACTGAGCCATATACATCAGTTTCCGGTCTGCATGAGGCTACCTTCCCAGCTGATTCCACAGCAGCACATCCGCAATTCAGCATCAACCCTATGAGTAAAGTATAGTAAAGTCCAACGCATCAGCCCCATTGAGGTATATAGCATAGTACCATCACCGCCAACCAGCCCAAACCACCTAACTTCTTACCAGTACATACATCCTTGGAACATCGTAGATATTCCCCCCCATCTCATCTCATTCCTAGCTACTACCTGCTAGCCAGCAATCCTCAATCAAGCTCCAAAAAGACCTACTACGTACTACCTAAGTAGCACCTCAATCATCTTGAGAATAACCCCCCCCCTTCCCAACAACCCAGGAACCAACTATACCCATGAAGAATGCAATGCAATCCAGGCAAACCAGGTACACCCTCCTTAAGCACACATTCCTTCCCCCCTTCCATTCCATCCTCTCTCAACTTCATCACCAAGAATGTGAATGACGTTATTGACGAAGACATGGTCTACAATTCTACGCCCCCCCCCCCCCCCCCCCCAAAAAAGGAAACCACGGAAATCTTTTCCAGCATTTCCAGCGCCTCACATTCATGGGAATTCCAGCATACCTTGGTTTAGTCTCGCTGAGTCGAGTATAAATCAAAGACTAAGAGTGGCAGCAGATCTTGTCCGCCGCGGGAGGAACGGGCATGGCGTAGCATGGCGTAGCATACGTAGCATGGCATGGCATACATAGCATGGCATATATAGCATGGCATCGCATCGCATTGCATAGCCCGCGTCGGCAACTGCTCGGTGTTGCTTTCACTAGGGAGTAGTTCACTGACCGACCGAACCGGACGACTACAGTTTCTGGAACTACTCCGTTGCTCAGGTAAATTAAGATACGTTAGGAGTGGTGGCAGCCAAGGAAAAGGAAAGGGGGGTTGGCGGGGGCGGTTTGGAATGTGGTCACTGGTAAGTGAGGCATGATGAATGGCGCAATCAGTTACTGAAGAGCTGGTACGTAGTGTTCAATTCTGTTTTTCCAAAGAACAGCTAGGTAGCTGTAGGATCTATAAAGGATGATGCCATGGATGTCATGCCATTGGCAAAGGTACGGAGTATTGGCCGGAGACTACAATAGGTACTAGGTAAGGTAGGCACGGTTACAAGGCAGGCAGGGAGGATTGGAGCCTGAATACCGGTTGCTCAGCGGGCGGGCGTAGCATACTATGTATTATTATGGTGTAATAGTGTACAGCATAGCATAGTACCTACAGCATCACATGGTTGGGCGGCGGAGCGGATCGGTCCTCCGGTTGAGATGAATGGTATGTACTAGACCTCTGCAGGCTGCTTCATACTATAGTCAGACGCGGGACTCAGGGAGAGGACTGATATGGATTTTATGGGAGATAAGGCATAAAGAATTGGGTTGGATAGTAGAGTATAGTACTGCATCGGTATCAGATGGCGATAAGGCTTCGGTTGAGTCGGTTGGCAAGGTACTGGACCGTAGTGCAATAAGCATTGCTGTACTTGAGTTCTGGTGGTGATGCGTGTGGACAGGATCTATCTCCCCTGCAGTCCCAGGAGTACGGAGAACATATGCATTGATGGTGTATGGACATTTTTTACCCCGGAGGAGGTTTAGTTGCTGGGTAGTAATGAAGACATACAATGCTCTACAGCAACACTAGTGGTGCATGCAGCATCGTCCTCGATATGCAAACTCATACCTATCCCAAGCGAGGCATCCCTAGACAGATCCAACTCAAACTCCCTCCAGCTCCAGTGCACTGAGTTCACAAAGCCATTCACCGCGACAGGAGGGTAAGGTAACAAGCTCAATACATAACTTATACCGACAATGCAACGCTAACAGAATCCTGCCCTGATGCTTTCTGCCTGGCCAGTTACACCATGCTCGACGGTTATGCGTGGTGGTGGTGCATCATAAGCCCCCCTTGACATGATAGACATGCATCTCCACCCAGTCACACAATAAGGCGTCGTCAAGCAAGGATCATCTTAATGGTATATACAACATGCATGTTTCATTGGCACAGTGCCTGGCTGCTGGGATCACCCCCGGTGCACCCTGCAGGTGCGAAATCTGGGGTTTCTGGGGAGAAGGAGAGGGGGCCGCTGTGCCTCTTCCATGAACTACCGTCTCGGAGAATTAAACCATGCAGATGGATTGAATAGCTTAGGGTTTAGGGTCAGGGCCTACAAAGGGATACAAAGGGAGTATGCCACCCCCCCACCCCCCTCCCCCCACGGTAGGGTACGAAGGGGTGGGTGGATCGATGTTCGTGCCCTTGCGGACTTTTTCTCTCTTTCTGTCTTTCGAGGAGGGAACTGATCCATCCCTCAATTGAATCGAGCAACAAGGCAATAGACTTGCGGGTGGCGTTGGTGGTTATCTTGATCGATCTACCGATCTAAACTACGCCCCCCTCCTGCCCCTCCCGATAACTGGATGCAGCGATGATCTCGATCAATAGTTGGAAAACCATAGCCGGTGGATCCAATGAGAGGGGCAAGAGATATATAGATATACTTGCATATAGATTGTTTTAGCTTGATTATCTCGAGGAGAAGCAAGTTGGGGGGGGGCCCACGAGGATGGTAAGAAAGAAGGGGGGGGGGAAGCGGAAGGAGGGAGGACCCTGCACAACCAATAGTGGAAAACAGTATTGCACAACAATTCCCTATCAGATTTGAGTTCAATTGATTGTTCGGTAATAGGAAACCTTGATTTACTTGCATCGGAAGCAAAGACTCGACATGAGAGAGATCGGTGCATGCTCACACTCGTGGTGCCAACTTTCGACCAGAATCCCCCAAACAAGGGGCGAGTAAGTTCGGAAGGGAGGTTGCATACCTGCATAGTCGGCGCTTGTTCACATAAGCTTTCCTTAGTCTTCCGCTTGTGCATGGAAGGGTTTTCCCCTTTTCAGGAAAGCAACCAGCGCCTCCAGTTGGAGCCCGTCCAACTCCCAAGAAGCGAGGGTTGTATGTGCATACGTATAGTGAAATGGGGCCACTGGGCCCGGCTTCTTGCTGGCCCTACGGCAAGACGGGAATTTGGCAAGTCAGTTTCTCTAGCCTGGGCACTAGAAGAGGAGTCGGGCCCCGGTGGAAAACTCTAAGCCGGTTAAGAGAAGTGGGTAGGCATTGTTGGACTTCTTGGGGTACGCGTGGTCATCGGCCGAAAAGTGGCCGGAGGAACGAAGTAGACCAGTCTGGATGCCATCAAGCGACTCAAGTACGTGTGTGTAGTTACTGTGTATCAATTATTGTTGTTTGTTTTGAAGATCAACTTCCTCGATCAGATGGAGCCACCAGGATCGAGCACTGATAATCGCAGATGAAGTAAACACTTTTCCAGGTAGGCGCACTATATCGTCATCCAGGAGGGGAAGCGAACAGGGCTAAGCTTGATAGGACACGGTGGGGGAATCGTCGCATCGGGACCGATTTTCGATATTACCCTCTGACATAATATGTCATTGGGGCGCCGCAAGGATAAGAGACAAGCAAGGTGAGGATGAAGGAGTACCTAGAAGGGGAGAGAGGGGGGATGGACAGCTGGACAGATGGGCAGACAGACAGACAGACAAGACAGAAAGGGATGTGATGTCATGCCAAGATTTCGTGACAAAAGAAACCTCAGGCATCAACCGGCGTCGCGTTACGGTCGGGGATCGGGAGTACTTCCTCAGTACCATGGCTCATTGTACCCTTCCATGTTTATGTTTACATCTCAAACACGCGAAGGATAAACAAATGGGCAGCTGTACAGATCTCGTGCTGTGACAGCCAACACATACATACATTGGCATTGGCGGGGGAGAGAAAAAAAGCAATCGCGTCCACCTGCAGGAGAGGGATTCCCTTCCCCTCACTGACATCACGACTGGTCAGTGGGCGAAACCGGTTGGGAGCAGCTCCGTCCGTTTCCCCGTCACTGTAGGGAGAGTCGACGACGACATCACTCGCAATGCGCTGTAGCTAAATGAAGTTGCAGACAGTCATCATCCTGGAGCACGAGCACTAGGGTTGCATTGCTGGTCCAATCACCGCTCATATCACCCCCCGTCTAGAACAAACCAACCCCCCCCCGCACCAGCGCTTCCTACATGGTCAATTCCTGTTGACCCGCCAAGGCTGCGCGCTGGATGGAAGCTAACTAATTAGTCTGTCTTAAGTCTTACGTCTGTTGTGATTTTTGAGTGTGCCCGACGCTGGTGCTCGGTCCGCCCAGGTGTCTGGGCGGCCTGCCCGACAGATAACTGACTGATAACAGCTGCACATGGTCTTGACACCGCGGCACAGCGTTGCGAGTCAGCCACTCCTGTCTGCAACTCCACCAACATATCCGAGGTAGGAGCACTAGTTCTCTTGCACGGCTCACCATCGCGTGAATTTGCGCCCATGGCAATATCCGGCGCGGCTGGTCAGCGAATCGAACCTTAGCCACACAGCGCTGAGCTGAGCTGAGCTGACCTCTGGGCGAGGCGAGGGCTCGGAAGCCTACGGATCGATAGCTTGGCGCATCCGCCGATATTGCGCCTACCCCTCGCACCCTCAGTGGTTGCGACGCGAGGCAGGCGATCAAGGACATACCGAGTGATCATTATTGGGGGCTAGCGCTCCTGGCGGATAAGTCCGACCTTTAAGCCGCAAGTCCGGCTGGGTCACGGAGCGCCGCGATTGTGATTAGTGTTTGCGCGAGCTAGACCCTCATGAGCTCCAACGCTAAAGCGGTCGACGCGAGAAGGGATTTGCACGAGGACCGACCAGTGTCTCAGAGATGAGGGGTTTACTCCGGAGTAGGTGTGGAAAAGGATCAGAAGGTCACAGGAGAGGGGCCCAAGTGTGATTGCTGTGCATACGAGCTGACCGATCTCACCATTTGTGGCGGTGTAAATCGTAACAATCAGAGGCTAAAATCAAATCTCAATCCGGAGAGGGGCTGATTGGGCAATTGCGGGATTCCGTGCCCACGGGGTGAGAGGGAGGGGCAGCTGTTAGTCTCTGTGCCTTCATTATGACGATCTGATGCACGATTGACTGAGCCCGATCACTGTAGAAGTCGACCCAGAAGAGCGGAGAACACGAGAGCTACTTTCTTTTACCTGCCGGATCAACCGTGACCACAATAAGACGTTCAGTAGCGTCATGGTCGTGAGCCGTCCGGGCGGAAGAATTAGACTTGACGGTGACGTCGAGAGGACCTCGGGTAAGATGGGCAAGCTCGCGGCATTAGTTAGTTAATGGGGGAGAGATTGCTTAACCCCACACTAGGGAAGCGTGCTAGAGCTGGGCTATCAGACCAAGTCGCGTTCGTTCAGCTGAGAGAAAATGGGCTTGGACCGGCTCGGGGATTCTTGCTTATTATCTGCGATAATGATAAGATTTGTAAGATCAACTGGAGGAACTGAGCCGACGATAGATTAGACCACTGAACCTGGGTCTCCTGGATATCCGAGTACAGCACAGGCTCGCAGCCGATGGGCAAAACCACCCCTGATCGCATGATCGGCGGGAATGTCGAGAGTCGAGACGAGGAATTTCAGGGTATGGGCGCGTGTCTGGTGAACGGTCCACCATGCGAACAGTGCGTGGCGAGCACGGGATTTCAAGATAACTTTTTGGCGGACCACCGGGCACTCAGCCATCGTCATCTGTCGAAAGAATTTTGTTAGCCCGGCCGCTTGATCAAAGCGTCGGATGGTTCTGCACCAGGAACCCGGGCAAGGTCGACCTGGTGAACTGTATAGAGTAGATTGAAGATGTCGCTTAGGACAGTACATACCTCGAACAGCGGTATCTTATCGAATACCGTGCTACCGGAGGTAGTCGGCCAGGAAAATAGGCAGAGTTACTGCCAAAGCGAATCTACAACGTCAATCGGCTTGAAGATGCGGTCTCCCTTGAAGGGGAAAGATTCTTGTAGCTCCGTGAGAGCTATGAAGAATTGAAGAATTAAGCGCCTGGTATGTCCGGCCGACGTTCTTCCAGAGGCAGGATTGCCCGATTGGGAATAGAACCCGTTCCTTGGGGCTTCCCGACCGGACAACCATCCGCTGTACGGCGTAGAAGCGCAGGTATGAGCCATGTAGTACTCAATAGTCCCTCTAGATGTCGGTATGCAGGATCGTCACTTCTACCGAAGTACAGATTCCCCAATCTTCACCGATTCTCTTGCTTTAACCCAGTTTCTCATTGGAAGGAATGGAAGGATAAATGTGTGAAATACTCCAATCCTGAATTGTAGAGCCAAGATGAGGGAAGGAGAAGATGAAGGGGAAGAGATTAGAAGAATCTTGAAAATAAAAGAAAAAAAAAAAAAAAAAACGGTCGACACCTTACGTATGAATGACAGTATTCTGGTTTTTTCCACAGCTTCCAATTGAAGAGACTCGTTCCTGAAAAGAGACCGGCCGGACAAGCTCTTTTTTCCGACCGAGTGGACCCGGTGGAGAATCCTATCTAGTGGTAGATTCGATCGTCTCGTTTGGGGTTCATGAGAATGATGTATAAAAAAATACCCATCGAAATTCGAACGGCACACACGGGAACGAAATTTATTGATCCATTGCAAAATTTATCCTCAGGCCACATTTCGCCGTACTGGTGGGTTCGGTCAACAAAAGAGAGAAAAGCCCTCTCTATCCCCTTCTCTAGTTAATCGATTTTTTGAGTCTAGCTAGGGGTAGTGGATATTCAGACCATACTCCGTAGAGCCTCCTCCAGACACGCAGAGGTGATAGACGACCCTGGGCTGAGTTCAACCAGGAGAAATGAAGCAACGTGAACTAAAAAGTAGAACCCCCATAACTACTAGCACCTTGTCCTACTTCTCGTACTTTCGAACATGCCAGAGCGACAGGATGATCCCTGAAACGGGCAACTGGTCACTGGTCAGATTCAAGACTGCTTGCTGGGCAAACGTCAAACATGGACAACGGTTTCTACAGCAATTAGCAGTGCGACTGTTACACAGGTGAAACCTGTCAGAAAAGATTGAGAATACAGCGGGGAGGGCGGACCCAGTGACCCAGCGGTGTTAGTCATGGAAAGAAAAGAAGGCGAAAAGAAAAAGAAAAGAAAGTCCAGTACTCCGTACAGTAATATTCTTTTCTGGTGATGAGACAGGCACGATCCATGCATCAGCCAGCCAAAAGGGAGCGTAAGGACGCTGATAGGCGGGGGGTTGCTGAGCAGCGGCTAGCGTTTATAATGGCGGCAAGGGAGTCCCGGCAACGAGGATACTTACGGAGTACTACTGACTTACTGCCTATACTAAGTAGGTAGTAAGTGGTAGTGGTAAGTACTGTACGGGTACCTACCGGACTCACTTTCTTACTTTACTATACATACATCTCTGTACTGTACGAGTACATAACCTAATTCCCTCCAGTTCCGGTCGGCTTTTGCTCCAGATGGAGAAATCTCTGCTCTGCATGAAGAAGGGGAAAAAAAAAAAAGGCAAAGTGCAAAATGCAGAATGCATCAATTGATCGGATGGGTCTTCCTTTTTGCCCGAAAGTGGTACCTACAGGTGTCAGGTCAGTAGTATGAAGTCAAATGCTAGAAGCCTTGAAGCATTGAGAGAAAAGAAAGGATGGGGAATCATCTTCTCCCCACAGCAGGGCAAGGGGAAACTAGTTTTCTGGAAAGGATGAACAGCAAGACTAAGTAAAGAGAGACTAAGTTACAGAGTAAAAAGCACTGGAATCAAGGCCTGAGGCCCTATGCGGTCATGGCCTGGTTCTGGTTCTTCTCTCATCCACTTCGTCTTCCACTTCTTTTTCTTGGTTCAATAATGAATTGCTAACTACTTACTTACCTACCTAGTAACTAAATAGTCAAAGAATGAATTAATGACTTACTTATTACTACTTATTACTTATTACTTACTTATACTTCAAAAGTTACTCCGTACGTACCTCTCAGTTAGTGACTGGTTTCTGACACAACCAAAAAAGACCCAAACCCAGCCCAGTAGGCACTAAACCCATCGTCGCTTAAGCTCTTCTCGAGTATCTGGAGATCCCTCCCCACTTTTGCGTTGCCATTGCAACAAGGGCATCCCTTCAGCTTCACTTTCTCCATTGTCTTTTTTCCCTTCTCCTTCTTCTTTTCTTCTCCTCCTCCTCCTCTTCTTCCTCCATAGACAGCTCTGTTTCTTCATAAGAGCGTCTTCCCGTCCGTTGCAATCCCATGCCCCAGGCCGTGAGCTATCTTCAACTCCGATCCCGTCTTCAGCCCTCGTCTCTTCGGTAACCTTACCCTCCCAGTGCATTAGCGTACCATATCTATGCTGCCAATCCCTTTCCCCTCTCCTCCAATCTCCCTCCCCTGCTGGTACGCTCTCCAAGGACGACTCCTTTGCTGACTCGACCCTCTGTTGTATATTTAGCCCTTCCTCCCGTCCGGCGTACTTCCTGTTCCAGCCTATATCCCATCCGAAAGTACCTTGAGATCTAGTTCCCCGTCAGCCAGCCATGTCACTTTGAACCCTTGGCAAACCGTTCGTGAGAGAAAAGTCTGGGTACAGGCGGGTTAGCTGAAGACCATACACGCCCGGTGCCACACGTTGAGAGGTTGGAATTCACTTTGACAGTGGAGAAACGAAGGAGAACAAAAGGAGCTGCTGGGTGGTGGTCAATCTAGATCGGCTGCCTGTGTCCCGCATTTGCCGTGCATTGCATACAAGGGAGAGAGAAGCAGACGCTCGCCGCCCTGTGACGACTACTGGTGATCGACTTGGAGCCAATCTGCGGGCTTGAATGATCGGCAAGGAAGAAGGAGTCTGGCCCACCGACAATGGAACACTCGTCCCCGTTGGCTGCGATGCAGCCGCCGTCTGTGATGTTCGGCCATTGCTTTCGTCCCGATGCCTCGACCTCCTATACTTCGTTTAGTCCCATGGCCGGACTGGCGCACAACAGCTTCAACTTCAAAGAACTGTCCATGAAGAAGGCCCATGGAGACTACTTCAATGTGAAACCTGTGCGGGGCTCGTCACCAACCGCGAGTCTTGCAGCCGACTTATCCCAGAATTTTCACATTGATCAAAGGTCTGTTACATACCGTGGATCTCCTTTGTTCAGCCATATGGCTGGTGAATAAAGGGCCCGCTGACCAAAATTAGCCCGCAATTGGCAACGCCCCGACGGTCTTTGTTCTCGTCGAGCCTCCTGGGAAAAGCCAATCGGTGTGGTATGGGAGAGCTCCTGCTTCTATTCTAAAAAAAAAACTGCTGGCTGACACTCGATTGTTTAGAGTCAATGACCACACCTCCGCTTCCCTCCTCGCCGGCTCCTACAATGGACGCTATGGAAATGTCTCCCTTGCCGCACAAGCCGGCGTTCAGCCTGGTCAAGGAAGTCGAGCTGGAATCACCCTCTCTTGATCACTCGATGGACACACCTATGATCTCCGCCGGCCCGAGTCCACTGGAAGAGTCGCCGCTGGTGAACTCGAAGGACGGCCAACAAGAGTAAGAGAGGCAGCCCGGGTGGAGTCATTGGAGGCCGACATGGATCTAATCACACGGTTATCTGTAGGAGAAAGCGTCCGACATTCTTACGGCCCAGCCTAGCACGGAGCAAAGCCCAGAGTTTCCAGCTTGGAATGAACAAGCCGGCCCCGGAGTCTCAACCACCTCCCTTCAAGTTCCAGAGCCGGGGAAATAGGACGACCCTTGGCGCATCTGCCACGTTGGAGGACATGTTCTGCGAGTCATCGCCTCAGAGGGAGCGTCCGTCGCTCAAGAATAACTCCACCGGCAATTTGTTGTGCGGCGCTCGTTTGAAGCCACCGTTTGGAAGTAGCACCAGCCACGCCCGTGGAAATGGGTCCCCCTCCGCGGCGTCGGTCCGCAAGAATGCACACCCCACCATGCGCCCGCGTAAGCAGTGCAGACGTTCGTTGAGCATGTTTGAGCATCCCGAGGATGTAGTCGAAAACGAGGCCACTCTAATTACAAATGCACCACTCCCGTCGATCATCGACATTGAAGGATCCCCCAGCCTGCAGCTTCCTCACGTCTTTTCGGAGGACCAGGCAGATACGTTGCCTCGTATCGACAAGAGCATTCTCGTAGAGCTCATGGATGGAAAATACAACGATCGTTTCGATAACGTTATGATTATTGACTGCCGCTTTGAGTATGAGTACGAGGGCGGCCACATCACGGGGGCCGTCAACTACAACGACAAGGACCACCTGGCAGCCGAACTCTTCGCCTCTCCCAAGCCGCGGACGGCCTTGATCCTCCATTGCGAGTACTCGGCCCATCGAGCCCCGATTATGGCCAAGTACATTCGTTGCCAGGATCGCGCATTCAACGCCGACCACTACCCGCTACTCACCTACCCGGACCTGTACGTGCTGGATGGTGGCTACAGTTCCTTCTTCTCCGAGCATCGATCACTGTGCTTCCCGCAGAACTATGTCGAGATGTCCGCCAAGGAGCACGAATTTGCATGTGAGCGAGGCCTTGGTAAGGTCAAGCAACGGTCCAAGTTGAACCGTGCTCACACTTTTGCCTTTGGAGAGAGCTCGCCTCAGATGGAAGACAGCCCCACTGGGCGGTGTCGCAACGGGCCCGGCGAGCGCAACCGGTTCCTGGCCTCTCCGTTTGCCGAGAGCCCGGCATCGAGCCGACTTTCGGGCCGACGCATGCTTTCATACTGAACTAACGAAACCTGGTGCAACATACCGCGCCACGCAATGATGTTATGACTGACTTGGGACAAACCATGCTGCGACCACTGGATCGCTTTCATCTGCCCTTGGTCCTTTCCTTTTGCCTCTCAGCATACCCAAAATGGCCAGTGCAGGTCAATTGGCTGAATAAGTGCATTTGCGAGTTTTGGCGCACGCGGTTACATCCTTGGGCTCTGGAGGTGAACGCATCGATTCTTTGGATGTGGCGTTCTACCGACACCCCGTTCCGCTCATTTTGATTCTCGGTTTTTTCCTACCTATGCCTTGGGATGTGGTGAAGAAAGAGGACGACACGAAATTTGGCAGTTTGCTTTTGGGTGGGTTTTGACGACCCGAAATGATGATTCCGACGTGGAACACGACCCAGAACACCACAACCACGATCGATGTTGAACCGACATGACATCCCTTTTCACCGCCCACTCCCTTGGGACCTTTCCTATGTCTTTTTTGAACGAGGCCCTCTGGATGATGCGTCATGCCATCCATGGAAGCACCTCACCGATGATACCTCGCCGTCCGGCAATTTCCTTTCCCAGGCCTTTCCTATTTTCTTTACGTCTTTAATCATCCTCCCGGTTTCCTGTACAATCCGAGGGAGTGCGCACTGCTCGCCGTACGAAGTATATATCGATGTACGGCTCGTCTAGTTAGACGATAATTTTGTGTGCAACGGCCGCGTCGCACGGCGCTGACTTGTGGGTCAGACTAAAATGATGACTGAGGTCGTGCGCAGCTGTACATAGATGAGATTGGTCGGCTTTGGCCGTCTGTAATGGGGGGTGAAGATTAGAGACAGATTTCCTATGTTGGAATGAAAGACGACTTTTGTTTTGATTGAGATAAAAGTAAATGAAGGTGGTGTGTAGTCACGCGTATAGTACTTTGTGTACTCAGTACTCAGTAATATTTATGGGAGTTCAGCGGAAACCACCAGCCTGAGGCACCGAAAGCGGGGCGGTGATCTCTTGAGTCGGAGATTCCGCCTCCGCTCCGCTCCTCTCTCTCTCTCTCTCTTTTGTCGTTCATTTTGAGGTCGTCACGCACGCAAGCATATTTACCCTTCAGTGCATGACTTTTCTTGAATATGGACATTGACGACATTCTCGCCTCGGTCGATCGCCACGACCCTTCCACTCCGGAGTCCACCGCGCTGGACCACCAACTGCTCACGCGGTTCTGGGTCGCCGAGCGCGGTATATCGGAGCTGCTTCCCTGGCCGGGGGCATTAATGGACCGCATGATGGAGCGAGTTCGACGACAAGTACGCCTCCTCCCTAGCACACAAATCCAGCTCCCTTTCTACCCCATCTGCCCCAGAACATACCTCTCCCCCTCGCAATGCAATAACTAACCAACCCCGGAAAGATCGAAACAATCGAAGACCTCGCCGCCGCCGCCTCCTCCGACCCATACACCGACCCAACCACCACCACCACCACCACCAACCCTACGAGAAACACGCACCAAGCAACCGCAAACCTCACCCTCTCAATCCTCCAAACCGACCTCTCCCGCACCCAATACCTCCTCCGCAGTCTACTGCGACAACGTCTCTCAAAACTCACACAACACAGCATGCACTACCTCCTCCTCCTCAGCGCCCCGTCCCCCAACACCAGCCAATCGCAATCGCAATCGCAACCCCAAAACGACGACCTGAAACCCGAAGACACAATTCCCACCCCCGACACCACCGGCCCGAATCCCCCGCTCAGCGCGCCAGAGGTACAGTTCCTGCATGCCCACCAGCTCCTGCTCGCCAAGCACTACGGGGATGCGTTTCTGGGGTCCTTCCCCCCGCAGCTCCGGCGGTTGGATGATAATGCCGGCGGGACGAGTATGGTGCAGGGGCCGGATGCGAAAGAGGTGGTGTTTGTGCGGTGTCTGGTGGAGGAGGTGAGGGTGGTGGTACCGCCGGGGGATGGGGTTGAGGAGGAGGTGCTGGGGGGGACGGCGATGCGGATGGGGGATGTTTGGGCGGTTAGGTGGGAAGGGGTGAGGGGGGCGTGGGGGAGGGGGGAGGTTGAGGTTCTCTAGTCTCTTTCTTCTCTCTCTTTCCCTAGGGTTGAGGATGGACATGGCTCATCGAACTGGGGTTGTTTTTCTGGTAGAAGGCCCGGTCTTGTGTCTGATTGTTCTCCCAGGTGGAATGTTCATGCATGGTGGCGTTTTTTCCAAGTTAGGTTACTTGCTTTTCTTGATTTTCTTATGATACCTACTACCTACACACACTTATGCATATCAACCTTTATTTACCTATGCTTATGCCTACTACTACACAATTATAGCAAAATCATGTTGTAAAAAAAAAAAAAGAACATAGGCTCAGGCCAACCTATACGGAGTATGCATTCAGAGAACCCGTCTCCGGAAATGCCCCCCCACAATATCTATAACAAACACACCAACCTTGCGCCTCAACGCTAAGCTCATGTTCCCGGCCCCAAACGCTCAAGCAATAAAATCCAAAGCGACGAAGACTAAGCGACAATATCATGCAACGTATCCATACGTGGGAGGATCTTCCTCGATTCGCTCCAGATACTCCCGGTCAATCAGACTCTCGATGCGCTTCTTGATCATGTTGACATCCGGCACGAACCGTGCGGAGAGTTGACTTAGGACCTCGGTCATCAGCTTGGAATGGGTAAGGGATTTGCGTTGCCTAGCACAATGATTGATGATTAGTAGCGGTCACTCCGATAACAAGTCCAAGAGCACTTACTTCATGATGCGAACAATCGCGGCCTCAATACTGGCACCACGCTCTTCACTCATCTTCTTCTCCGTCTCCTTCCGCTGATCCTGGTTTTCCACCTTGTTGGCGCTTCCGCTGACGACGCCAATGCGGACCTTCAGGAATTGGCTCTGGAAGTCGTGGTTGAAGAAGAACTTGTCCGTAGGCTTGACGTCGCGACTCATGGGATCTTTGCGCAGGACTCGTGTCTTCGGCGCGACGGCAAGCGATTGCAGGTTGCGAATGAGGTCGTGATCCGGGATCCGGGTCTGCTCCTTGATCTCTGTGTACGTCAAAGACTCGCCCGTGGCCACCTCGTTGAACAATAGTAAGATGACCATGGCATAAGTCGAAACGTTGAGCTCGTGCTTCTGAATCTTCCCGTTAGACCGCGCAAACTCCAGCCGGATATCGGCCGTGCCCATGGTGGGCTGCCACGAGAGCTTGCGTCCGCTGTGTTTGCCCAGGTAGTACTGTTCGAAGCTCTGTTTGACGCCCTCCACTTCCTTCGGGTAGATGCAAGACAACTGCACGTCATCGCGCGTCGCACTGGCCATGATCTCCATGGGCCACATCGTGCTAGTGAGGACGTTGATGTCCAAGTCGATCCGCTTCGTATCAGGGTCTCCGGTCTTCTTGACATGCTCCTTATAGCTGGCCGTAAGATCCTCCGAGATGGTCATGTCCTTGAACATCGCCTCCAACCGCTGCGTAAATTGATTTCCGACCTCCATCTTCATTTTCGAGATCATCTGACGTTCCGCGTCCATGCTTACGGAGCGTTTCATGAGAAGACGACGGGAGAGGTGTTTCTTGTAGTACGCCTCGAACATGTCTTTGTCCTTGACGTAGCGAAGGAGCGTGATGCCGTTGTCCAGCAAAGAGTCGACCTCTGTTTCTGTCTTCCCCTTGATACCCTTCTTCAGATTCTCGTCAAAGAACAAGGACAGGTACTCTGAGCTGCGCGACTCGGAATTGATGAAGTCCGAGAAACTCGTCGTGATCGCACTCTGCATGACATGATCCGATTGGAACGAGGTCTCCCAGATGCTATCGAACTTCTTCTTCAAGCCAAGAATGTCGTCCACCCATTTGATAGCGGCAGCAGTCTGCTGATTGACCGGTTTCTCTTTCTCGGCCGGCCTTTTCGCCGCTTCGCTCTTGTCTGTCGAGGTCTTCTTCGGCGCGGGGATCGCTGCCGGTGTCTGTGCCAATGCAACTGCCCCCGCATTGATTTCCTTACCCATCTCCACAATGCGCTTCTGCACCGCGGCGGTAAGGGGAGTCTTCTTCGGGTCAACTCGTGCGCTCAGCACATAGATACTCCGCAGGTTATCCAAGCGATCGTTGTCGAGCATCTGCCGGACCCCTGTGCCTTCCAAGTTCACAACCTCGCTGATGTTACTCGCGATCAATTCTTTATCCAGCACCTCCTTGATCTTAGACTCCGTCGATGAGGAGAGAGTATAGGTGCACCGCTCCGTCTCCTCGGCGAGACGGTCTGTGGCGACCTTGCAGAACGTCGCAGCATCCCCCGTCTCCAGCAAGCGCCGTCCCTCAGCCTGGTAAAACTTCTTGCTCGCATCCAGGAACGCCGGCTCGAAGATGGTCAGGTAAAGCTTGGACGACTCTTCCTCGTTGCTTGACTCGTACAGTCCTTCCAGCATGTAGACGCAATGGCGAATCAAAACGCGGTCGATGATCTGCCCGGAGCGTTCAAGCTGGATCATGAACAGGATGGTCGACTCCAGCACATCCACCACCTTCGTCTTCGAGTCCGATCGAATCGGCGACTGTAGAACATGTTCGCGGAACAAAGCCATGGCTGCCGCGTAGATCGACGGCTTTCGATGATCGGTCGACATGAATCGGTCCTATGCAACCACGGATAAGTCAGTCTCAGTGCGACTCGGGTCCCAACTTCAATGGTCACATACCATATACATAAGCACGTCCGTGATCATACCCATGCACAGCTGATGATCCTCAAAGGCCTCCCGCATCGCCGCCAGGAACCTCTCGCCGGCTTCCCGACGCTCATTTGCCTGCTCCTGCACCTCGGCCAGCTCCTTCGCGAGTAAGAGGCTCGAGGAGATCGCCGCCGTGACCCGGGTCTTGACCTCCGCGTCCAGCCATTCCTGCTCCAATTTCTTGATCCGCTCGTAGAGATCCTCCCCGCGCGCCATCAACACGATGTTATAAGAGTTCCGGTAGAGCTGCTCGAAGGAAAGATTGGAGGCATCTCTGGTGTGGATCTTCTTCAATGAGGTCGACAGATCGGCCCAATTAGTCTCGAAATCGTCGGTTTTGCTGGCGGGGATACCCTGTGAAGTTCGCGTCAGCTAATCTGCACCATTTCGGTCCTAGGATTTATTTTTGGTGGTGGGAAGCGAAGTCGGTCGTCGGTTGCCACTCTCTACTGCCACCGGGCGGTTGTTCCGCTTAGAAGACCACGAAGACAGTAAAACGTAATTAAGATAAAATGAAGATAGAGCCAAAAATACAATAAAACAAAAATAAAATAAATAACTCACCCTGCGCGGCGCGCGAATCCGTTGCCTCGCTCTCATACTCATCCTGAATCACCCAAAATAGCCTGGGGTGGAGGTTTTGCATGCGCGGGGCAAGAAGCTCACGACGGGGAGACGGGCGGAATCGAGAAGGAAGTGTACAGTATGTACTGTGTAGGCGAACCAGTGGCCACGAGGAGAATCAGCCAAATCTAAGAGACAATAAGAATTATCGGAATGCAAAGATACGCTGAAGCGATATTACCACATGAAGACCATAATCGAGTCTAGTTAATAAGTTGATAAGTTACTCTCTCTCTCACTCGTAGGTTTAGTAGAAAACGTGCAGGCGGAGGCGAGAGGCCCGCGGAGGAAATGGCCTGGAAGAACTTATCTCCGGACGTAAACTCCGGCCCTCAACTCCGTCATTTTATTTGACAATCCATCCATTCATTCCCCTTCACTCGAAGATCTTGAAATTCCCCAGCCGGCTTCAACCTTCAACTGTACTCAAAACCACGCCCGCCAGAGCTGAAAAGCATCAGATCCCAACCCCTTTCCCCACTTCCCTTCCACAATGCGCTCAATTCAATCTCTCTCGCACGGCCTGCGAGCCCTCACCACTCCACGCGCTCTTCTTCCCTCCCGCGCACCGACCATCATCGCACCCTTAGCATCATCCCGCACCCTCTCCCACCTCGTCTCCCCCCTTCCACGCGGAGTAGCCACCAGAACTCCCAGAAACACCGCAAAGTTCCCATCCAGCCGTTACTACGAATCTACCACCACCACCTCCTCCTCCGCCAGCACCGACAACAACAATCTCACCGACCGCCGCACCGACGCCGCCACCGACGCCGCGCACGCAGAGCAGAACCGCCTCCGTCGCGAGCAGGAACCCGCCTACCAGATCACCTTCACCTGCAAGCCCTGCGGCGAGCGCTCCACGCACCGCATGTCCAAGCACGGCTACCACCGCGGCACGGTGCTCATCCAGTGCCCCTCGTGCAGCAACCGGCACGTCATCGCCGACCACCTGAAGATCTTTTTCGATCAGAACAGCACGCTGGAGGATATCTTGGCGAGACAGGGCGATAAGCTGATGCGGGGTTACACCGATGGGGATATGGAGTTTTGGGAGAATGGGGAGGTGACGGAGAAGAAGAAGAAGGAACAAAATGATGCGGAGGCTCCGGCGCAGCAGGGACGACTTTCTTGAACTCCTTGTGGGGGGATTTCTTAGGATGTGTGTGGGTTTGGTGTGCGATCGACCGTGGAAAAGAGATGAGTTAAGTGGGTTGGTTGGATTGGCTTTCGCAAAGTACTAGGTATTCAAGCGGAGATTTGTATAAAGCGTGGTGCTAGAGGCGTTTTTTGTTTGGGGGGTTGTCTGTTTCACTGTGAATAAGACTCTTGTATAGATAGACACTACTAACATGACTCTACTCTAAAGATATAATTGGGGCTGGATTCTGGATCATGTGAAGGTCGGACCTGAGGTGAAGTTCGAAGTAAAAGACAAAATAATAATCATTGGCTGTGATGTTTGTCATATACTGGAATGATGGAATGATAAATCTCCTATGATCCCTCTAACGCCGGGACTTTTGATATGGCTGCTCCGGGAAGTAGAAAAACAATTGCTTCATCATGTAAGAGAGACATCCTCCCCCCTACCAACCACGTCTCTTGCCGCGGTGCTCCGCCCCCCTCTCCTTGCGCTTCTCGCGCTTGCGATCGTTTCTCCTCCTCTTGTCTTTCTCCCATCGCTCGGGCTCGGCCACCGCTTCAATCCGTCGCTTGACGCGGCGGCCTTCACGCCGCTCCTTGATCGCGTCTTGGACTAGTCCCATCTGTTTCACAAACTCAGTAGTGCCGAGCTTCTTCTGCAGGATGTCGAGTACTTCGTGGCAGTTCGAGACGAGCGATTTGTAGGACTCGCGGAACACTTCGTCGGAGGAGCGAGGCGCCGGAATCGTGTTGTCCGTCATATGCTGGAGAGGGAGCATGATCACAGGCAGAGACTCGCTGATCTGGTCCACCTCGAGGTGTCGGCACAAAGAAGCCAGAAGGCCGATGGCAGCGATCTTGGGCACCAGGGATTCTGCCCGGGTGGTGATGAGTTCTCGCCGCAGAATGGACGATGTCTGCTCGAAGATATACCGAATGGCGGGCTTCGACGAGGGAGACGACTGCTTAGCGCCCGCCTGCCCCTCCTCGTCGTCGTTCTCGCTGTCACTGGCGTCCAGCTCGGCGTCCTTGCCGTTGGCCCTGGTGAACTCCAGGCCGTTTTGAGCACAGCATCGGCCCAGGAAGATGAGATTGCGCACGGATTGCATGGCAAGCTCCTCGCTCACTGCTGGGGTGTGGAGACAGCGCAGACTGGCCCGGATCAATTGCAACATGGCGTCTTTGTCGAGAGACAGCCCCGCGGATCCAGCCAGCGGGATGGAAGCGTAGCCTTTCGTGGCGTTGGTGCGTGCCAGGTCTGCAAACCAGGTGCCGATTAGATTCGTCGCGCAAGTCTTGACCCAGGCGTGAGTGTAGAAGAGACTCTCGCGGACAGCAGCCCAAATGGGCGCACGCTCTGGGGAGAGCGTCATGGTAGGGACGGTCTTGCACAGTTTTGAGAACAGTTGGAGAGCATAGTACAGGGTCTGCCAGTTCTCATTGTCGTCAGCCTTGAGAACTGGCTGCATGATGGAGGGCAGGATATCCAAAATGAATCGAGCCTCCTTGTCCTTCTCCGTCGCCTCGGCTTCGAAGTATATCCTCATGGCCTGAAGACCAGTGCTGTTCAAAAGTAAGTTGTCCGTCTGCTCCAGCCAATAGTGCAGAGGCGTAAGCATGGTCTTCATCTGTTCCCTGTCAGCTCTGGAGTAGAGCTCTCCTAGCAAAGCACCGGCCATTTCCCTGCACTCAGGCGCATCGTCGTTTGACATTACAATAACAATCGGGAGGAAGAAGGTGCTGACGATGTCTTGAGCCAGTTCGTCGCCCGTCTTGGACAGGAGCATGTGAATGGCTTCCATGACGGATTGACGTCCGTCTTGGTGTTTGTACTCCAGGTTCTTTGCCAGGAAGCTAAGCTGTTTGGTCCATCTGTTCTTGGCCTGAGGATACTCGATCAAAAAGTGGATGTACGTGCCCCGTGCTAGATCACGAGCGGCGCGGGTCTGGTTGGTGACCATCATCGTAGCGATGCTATCAGCCAACTCATACATTTCAGCCACGACGAATTTGCGAGACATCACTGCACGAATGAAGTTGAAGGTCACGCCTTGACGGTCAGGCTCCTCAATGTCCGAGGTCAGACGTTGGAGGAGATAGGCAAGGTGGCCGTCCCTGATCTTCGTGCTTTTCCGCTCTCGCAGCATAGCCGAAATAAGCTTCAGAGACGCTTGCGCAGCTTCGGTGTTGGTACTCGGTGCTTCTTTGACGACCTTGACAGCCTCAGTGATATACACATGATGATTGGCGTCAATTTCTGGGAGGGGAAGCTTGATGATTGTTGACAACAGGCGCAGGGCCGAAGTCTTGACTTCCTCGTGAGACTGGACAAGTGAATCACCGATGATGGGGATGAATCCTGCCAGGTTCCCGGGCGTAAGCAAGGAACTGTACTTGTTCAGGACAGATCGGAGAATGTCGAGGGAGAAACGTGTTAACTTGTAGAGGTAAGACGTCGTGCTCCCCTTCTTGTCGCTTCGCTTGTGGAACTTGAGGTCAATCAACAAATTCTCCTCCTGAGGTGTCTTAGCAGCCTTGCTCTCGGCTTGAGTCGGTCCTTTATACGTCTCCTTGATGATCTCGTAGCAGAACATCAGGATGTCGCGACTTTCCACACCAGGGTTCCTGAGAAGACCCACGCCAATTCGTCGCAGTAGCTCGTCAACTTTCCGAACAATATTGGAGTTGAGCTTCTCCAGGAGAAGCGACTGCAGAGGTCGGAGCAGCCTAGCAAGGTTGGGAACAGTAGCATTCTTCGCCAGTAGTTCCATCGAGTCGTAACTCTTGCTGCTTTTGACTTCTGTCATTTTGCTCACATACTCTTCCGCTTCCTTTTCTTGGCCTACGGCGCCAAACGTGTCGTCCATAATGACAGCACTCAGGTCTGTCAGGCAATCATCAAGGTCGCCCTGCTTATACTCGTCGGTTGTAGCAACGAGTATGGAGTGAACCGTGAAGGAGAGCACGTGACGCTGATAACCCTTGGTCAAAGTGGTACGCAACTCCTTTAGAATGTAAGCGAAGTAGCCCGGACCCAACAAGAGAGCGATCTCGTTGAGTGTTTTCCTAGCAGAATCCCGCGAATCCTGAGCTTTGCTCTTGAGAATACTGCAAACATCGAGAAGTACCGGAGGCAGACGAATAGCCATGTCTTCCTCAGGCAACAACTTCAGTAGCTTTATGGTCGTGACCGCTGCTGGCAAGCGGAGACTCATCTGCGCTTCATCCTTGTGATGGATGAAGCTGGTCAGTTGAGGAATGAAATTGGTGGTAAGCTCAGTCGCCACCTTTGCTGGCGATGGGATTGTTCGAGCAAGCGTAGAGATAGGTTTCGACGTCTCGAGGCCATCCATGCCACTCTGCGCTGCTTCCTTGATGGACCTATATTGGGCCATCGCATTGGCTAAGGAATCAGACATCTTGCCCAAGAGTCTTAGAATGCTCTTCTCGATCTCGGACTTGCTTTGCATGTACGCGCGGTATCTCCGGAAAATGGCACGGAACTGGCTCCACTCCAACCATTCTGCAAGAGTGCCGATGGTATTCACGGCCTCTGCAATCAGGTTGTGAGCGGCCTCGTCGGCTTCTTCATCGAAGGCAAAGTGTTCGTTGAGAGGAATGAAGATGGTGCTAATATTCGAGGCATGGAGCTGGCCATTAGCCGCTTCGCTTGCGAGACGGCGCAGGGCACGCAGACGACGATGTTGCTGAATGTGTAGCACGTTGTTGAAGAAGGAAGCTTCTTCGTCATCGCCCACTAGCAGTACGTGCATGTCCTTCACGTTGGGCCGCTCGGGGTTCAACTTGACGAAATAGCCGAGTGCAGACACAAACTCAGAACGGATGAGCTCCGATTTCTGGCGGACACCGGCCTGCAAAGCAGGAAACAGAATATCTGCCACAAGTATCTCCATCTCCTCTTTGTCGTCAGGAAGAATTGCCCGTTCCATGAACCTCTTCAAGCCAAACGCAGCACTAGATCTAATTGAGAGTTCTTCTTCGTCTTTGACTGAATACAAGACGTTGTAGAGCAGAGGGCGCCACTGCTTAGCATCAAGCTTGTCCCACAACTTTTCGTTGATTTCCCTGAAAGCTTGCAGTCGGCGCTCGTAGTCAACTTCCAGCTTCTTCATCGCGATGGAGTTCAAGTCTTCGCAAAGACTAGCGGCCTTAGTCAGATGCGAGTCGTGGGCAGCAAATGCCGTAAAGACCCTAGCTAGCACCTCTCTATTCGCATCATCGCGGAAATAGTCGAAAAGAGAAGAAATAGCCTCGAACACCGCTTTGGTGAGCTCCGCGTCCTCCTGGTGGTTGAACAAGGGTAGGAAATGCTCCAAAGAGCGCAGGAGGCCAGACTTCGTTTTAGGCGAGACTCGGTCAGGAGGCTGGCGGAGAAGATAGGTAGTGATGCTGATGAGGCTGTAGGTCTCCTTGGAGGATTCAACACAAGGCGAGATGAGGGAAAGAGTTTGGACACCCGAGACGAGCAGTGGACGAGATGGGCCACGTTTCAGGAGCTGAGCCAAGTGAGACAGAGTATGTTCAATATACGGACCCAATACCTGGGACTTGATTTCGTCCGCAGGAATGTCGCTCATGGTTTCGTTTTCCTGGAGCGCCTTTCCGGTGGCCAGACTGACAAGAGGATTCAAAACCTCGTCCATGACGAAGACCTTAACCTCGTCCCGTGCAGACTCGACGCCAAGAACATCCACTACCTTGGTCAAAAGGCTGTCGTTGAACTTGGTTAGATAGAACGCCGATCTTGGGGAAGTAGCCCAGGTATGGAAAAGCTTGAGAAGACCAGAAACACCCTGAGCGGTCTCAATCGCGAAACTTTCTAGTCTTGGGTTGATCACCTCGTCAAAGATTAGGCGAACGTAGGATGACCAGTCGAAATCGAGAGAAATCGCAAAGATAAGGTCGAGGCAGCGTATGCATGTGTAGCGGATGTTACGAAGCACGGCCAGCTGGTGTTCTTGCGGCGCTTCTGCGGCCGTTGCTGTGCTCTCTTTTCCAAGCTCTCGACATGCGCGCACGAGACAATAGAGCACCACGTTCATAGATTTCTCTGCGTAAGGGATCATTCGGCTTTGAAGCGTTTCGAAAACAGTCTCAATCATCTTTAACAAACCCGTTTGTTTTCTCGGACTGGCAAGAGACTGCTCGAAAGCTTGCTGGTCAATTTGGCCATCGCGGACAAGATTGACATTGCTTAGCGGACCGAATGAGACTTGCATGAAGACCCCAAACTCCATGTCAGGTAGCTGTGACAAGGTTCGCAGGATCGCTTTTCTCCGTCCCGTTTGTCCTGCCTGGCTAGAGGTTGCACCGGCCTTGGAAATCATACGGCCGTACAGTACGCGGAGGAGAACAGGGACAAGCTCTGGCCGGTGTGCTTCTTCGATCAAACTGTCTTCGCCACCAACGCGGACGAAGACGGACAGCTCATCTCTGAAGCGGTTCTCATCCATGATATTCATAAGATTTTCTTGGTAAGGGACAATGCTAGGCGACTTCCACGTGAAGAGAGCTTTCAGTGTACACTTCTGAATGTCAGAGTTACCATGGCAGAGTAGTCCCAGAAGAGCATCGTGGATTTCAGGAGCTTTGTAGAGAACACGAGGATTGACGAATTGACCCAGAAGCCTGAGGAACGCCAGACGATCAAGGAAACCCCAGGGGATGAAGTCTTCGTCGGACGGACTTTCGTCGTCGTCGCGTGAAGCCCACTGGAGAAACAGAGGCGCGATTTGGCGGAAACGTTTCTCTGCAATATTGGGGACCGCGTTGAGAACACGCAGAGCATGAGTCCGAGGAGAAGCTGGAAGTGCATCTGTGAAAGCATGGTCTTTGCTATAATCATCATCTAGCATGGAATCGGGTTGCTCAGGACCTTGGAAATATTTGGCGGATATGTCTTCAATCTTAGCTGCGTTGAAGCACTGGAAATATCCAGAGCGGTAGTCAGGGGTTTCTTCCTCTTGATCAGCTGCGCCCGCATCAACAGAGCCCCGTTCAAGGAGCCAGTTCATGGCAAGATCTGAGATGATCTTTTCTCCCTCAGATTGCTCGCACATTGTTTTCAGGGCCTCCGCAGAGTCGTCCCACAAAGGTGTCATCTTTTTGGAAAAAAGTCCAAAGCAGAAATTGGGGATTAATCTTGCCATCCATCTCCGAGACACCACCTGTGGGTAAGCTATCGCAAGCTTACGCACTTGCATTGCCAGGACTCTGTGGCTATGAAGGGTCAATGGACTCTCTTCGATTTCAATGGCCGTGGAAATCAACTCAGCATCGTCGCCCAACGCTTGAACAAGTTCTCGCAATATCTTCAGAGACAATAACCTAATTTTCTGAGACGGTCCATTCAGGTTTGTAATGAGCACGTCAGCGAATTCTTCCAGAGTCGGACTCTCGAGATCCAGCTCCCCCTTCAATGTCGAAATGTAAGCTAACGTTGCTTCGAGGAACACCGGAAGACGAGCGTATGTGACGGCTACGGCACTGATCTGGTTCCAGAGAGAGCGATCGAGTTCCTCGGATGGCGATTGCGAGGCAAGCTCGACATATGCCTTGAAGCCCTGACCAAGGTAGAATTTCGTCGTCGCAGACGTATCGGGGTTTTTCTTGTTGTTCTTCAGTGTGCGAAGCAGATGGCCATGCAGGGTTTGTACAAGATCGGGCAGAAGAGATGGTTCGGTTGACAAGGACATTGCATTAGGAAGCTTGGAATACGCGTTGACGAGACTTAGTTCAGTGGCATTGTGCGTGGGCTTGTTCAACGTATCCTTGACACGCGATTTCCATGATGGAGGACAGGTAATGTAACCAGGTTTCGAGGCCTCCGACGTGATACAGCCGGCCTGGTTCAATCGTAGCAAGGCCAGACAGAGCTCATGTTCATGCTCCTGCCACAAGGTGTTCACAAATTTCTGGAAATAAGGCAGGACAACGCTATGGAATCTCTCCGGACCCCACTCTGAGAAGGTGGCGCAAAATGGCAAGAAAAAGGATGACAGTTTGTCGTTCGTAACAGCATCCATGAGCGAGCGCATGTATGGTAGCATCTCGTCCATTGGAGAGACTTGAAGTGCATACGCGACTGCGGTGAGCAGCTGCGGAGCAGCCTCGGCGTACGCATCGGGCGCCTCTGCAGCCTTCTTGAGCAGACGCAGGAGGATGTTGTGGACAGGCTTCCAGTTCTTGACTCGAGAACCCTTGCGAGTGGCGATACACTGGAAAATCAAGCGACAGCATGCATTCGCATTTTGCTTGTCGGTCTTGGAGCACGATGATTCAATGTACGAGCGGACGGTCTCTAGAATCGGTTCGAAGGTCTCGGCCGTGGTATTATGCATAATGTTGATAAGCAAACCGCAAGTGACATCAAGCGCCAAACTGCTTTGCAGATCGTCGCCAGTGCAGATATGTTCCAGAATGCAGGTCAGGATGTCGGTTCCGTTGGAGTGAATGCCGTTCTTGACGCCCTTGATTGCGTCGGAAAACATTGCCATAAGTCCATCCTTGTAAATATCGACATTCTTGTCATCACCGGCCGCTTGGCGTAAATCCTCCAGCAGAAAAGAGACCGCACGTTGCAGGGGAGTGGCATTCTTGTAATAAAGCAGCCCCGCCTTGCGGATCAGGAACGACATGGACTCGGCGGCAAAACGGGCAACATGTGTTTTTTGTCGTTCTTTGCCGAGGTAGGGGGTCATGATGCCCAACAGTTGTCGGAGGTCTGGGACCAAAAGTCGTGACAGGAACTTGAAGATCCAGGCCAAGCAGCTAAAGCTCCATTCCACCACTTCGACGTCGGTATGAGTAGCGGCAACGGATGCGACGAGGGTGACCGCCGTGGCGAAGTGTTTCTCGAAACGGACGCCCAAGTCTCGCGCGAACTGGGCGAGGAGAGCCAAAAGTGGTTCTATCGACAACTGATCTCTCTTCTCGATGAACTCCACGAGCAGGTTCATAATCTTGTCCTCGTGGTACAGGATCTGCGCCAGACTCTCGCACAGCGGGTTGACTCGGCGGGCAAACTGAACGAAGTTCTCGGAGAGGTTCAGCTCGACCCAGTGATCGAAAGCCGAGCGGAAGTAGGAGGAGGTCTCATCGCCCTCTTCACCAAAGCTGGGGCGGCGCACGCGATGGATGGGGTCGATCTTGAGCTTTGCGACGCGCTGCGAAAACGGCTCGAATCGGTGCGACTTGG
The DNA here is from genome assembly GCF_003184585.1 of Aspergillus saccharolyticus JOP 1030-1. Taxonomy (NCBI): domain Eukaryota; kingdom Fungi; phylum Ascomycota; class Eurotiomycetes; order Eurotiales; family Aspergillaceae; genus Aspergillus; species Aspergillus saccharolyticus. Next base: position 135,184 of record NW_020290657.1, on the reverse strand, counting down.
TTGTCTCTGTTCCTCCTTTGACCCGCTTCACGGCCTTGGGCCGCGAAGTGGACGACGCTGCTACCATCTTTGAAGGTTGATGGCGGGCGGGAAAAGAAAGCAGCGCCGCTATGAATATAAGTTTGGGGAAACCAACTGTAGGAGGGACTTCAGACGATCCCCACCTCCTCTTTTGCCGTATAGACAAAAAAATTCATCGGCGGCGCAGCAACCTTTGTTCCGAGTGCGGAGATTGTCTGCTTTAGCGCCGGGGTTAAGAATTAGAGGCCGCATCACGTGGCAAGCAGTGGGTCCGACGGGAGCTTCTGTCCATCCATTTTTGGTCAACTTCATGTCTCTCTGACAAACTGAAGTAACTGAAGTCAGTTACTATCATATTATCTCTTATCCAGGCCCATTGAGCTCCCAGAGCACAAGACAGACCTTCACAGCCCATAAGAAACACTCTTTGGCAAGGGGACAGTACTTTCCGACTGACTGTTCACCGTATCGTCACTGAGTCCAGCGCGACTCCATTGCGCCCCGAGGGATTCTTGCATCATAGTATCGCATCGAAGCATGGCGTCCAAAATGTCAGTGCGCCGGCCACAGTCCTGTCAACCATTGACTAACACAAGCTTAGAGTCGTCATCGGGGGCGTCAACTGCGAGCTGCAGGACGTTTTCACCAAGCTTGCCAAGCTGCACGTCAAGCAGAATTTCTCCTTTGCCATCATCGTCGGCGACCTCTTCGGCGACTGCGCGACGGAGCATGAGTTGGAGCAGATCTCCGCCCTGCTCTCTGGCAGCATTGCCGTACCGCTGCCAACATATTTCTCGCTGGGCAGCCGGCCCCTTCCCACCAGAGTGGTTGAGGCCATTGAGGCCAACGACGAAGTCTGCCCTAACCTGTACTTCCTGGGTCGTCGGGGCACCCTGAAGACGGCCGAGGGCATCCGCATCGTTTCCCTGGGAGGCAAGCTCGCGGCCGACAACCAGGCCTCCTCCGACAAGTACGACCCGAGCTACACCGAGGCCGACGCTCGCACGCTGCACGGCGCGCACTCCGCCGACATCCTCATCACCAACCAATGGCCCAAGGGGATCCGCACGGGGTCCAAAGCGCCGTTTCCCGAGGAAGCCTCGACGGCGCCCCCTGAAGAAGTCCAATGCATATCCGACCTCTGCGCGACGCTGAAGCCGCGCTACCACCTGTCCTCGACCCCGGACTTCTTCTTCGAGCGCGAACCCTTCTTCCACCTCCCCACCACCGAAGACGACCCTCCCGATGCGAAGCCCCTCACCCGCTTCATCAGCCTCGCCTCGTACCGCAAGGCCAGCAAGCAGAAATGGATGTACGCCTTCACGCTCGACCCCAAAGCCGCCGCCGCCCTCACCATCCCCACCGGCGCAACCGCCTCCCCTTTCCCCGCCGCCGCCCTCGCCCTCAAACGCAAGCCCCTCGCCAGCCAACAGGACAGCTACCAACGCTTCGACCAAAGCCACAACAACCACGAGCAACACCGGCCGCGCAAGCGCGCGCGCAACAACAACCAACCCCCGCCGGGCCCCGACCAATGTTTCTTCTGCCTCTCCAACCCCAACATCGCCACCCACCTCATCACCTCCATCGGCGAAGAGAGCTACCTGACCACCGCCAAGGGCCCGCTCCCCACCGCCCGCACCTTCTCGTCCTACAACCTCCCCTTCCCCGGCCACATGCTCATCATCCCCTTCACCCACACCCCGACCCTCCACACCATCACCGACGCACCCGCCCGCCATGCCACCTTCGCCGAGATGACCCGCTACCGCACCGCCCTGCACGCCATGCTCCACCGCCGCGCCGCCGGGGCCCTCGGCGCCGTCACCTGGGAAGTCAGCCGCGGCAATGGCATCCACGTGCACTGGCAATTCCTCCCCGTGCCCGCCGCGCTAGTCCAACGGGGCCTCGTCGAGGCTGCTTTCAAAGTGGAGGCCGAAAACCTCAAATACCCGCGCTTCGAGGCGCCTCCCGCCGCCACAAAAGAAGACCCGAGCAGCGAACCCGGAGGGGACTTTTTCCGCGTTTGGATTTGGAGCCCAACCCCCGCGAATAACAATCCAGACGCACCCGCTGCTACGGGAGAAAACTGCGATCCAGAAGGACCAGCTGGCACAGAGAACACCCTCCTCCTCCCCCTCAGCCCGGACTTCCGGTTCGACCTCCAGTTCGGCCGCAGGGTCATGGCTAAGCTGATGGAGCTGGAGAAGCGCATCGATTGGCGCAAGGATGTCCAGTCCCAGCAGCAGGAGGAGGCGGATGCGGTGGCGTTCAAAGAGGCGTTCAAGGAGTTTGATTTTACTTTATAGGTGGAGTTGAAGGGGGATATACCTTATGAAAAACTCCAATCGACAGAGAGGATATAGGAGGGCAGATGAGTTCACGTTCAGGGTTAGTTGAAAATGAGAGAGAATTTGGGTTATGCATGGACCATCATTTGGGACTGGCCCGGTCGGATAGGGTGGACTGTATCTGGACAGGTATCGATCCAGGTGTATTTGTTCATTGGTCAAGGGGTTGATTTCTCTAGCTCTACTACGTCAACAGTCGACATCTGGAAGAGTATCATGGTGCAATAGCATGGCATACAACCAACCCTGACTGACATCCCGCTGAGAATTGGACATTCCGAAACAGTACTGGTACCCATCCTGTTCGTAAGATTCAGTCATCATTGATACTAAACATACATCATGCTAAATGTTGTTCAAAGAGGCCACATCGACCAAGTCATGTACAAGAAAGGTGTATACAAGGGCATGCACAGCCAAGTAGCCCCGTGAGAGTACTAGCTCAATGACCCTTACCATTGTAGCAAATGCACGTGCCAAGCTGAACTAGTTCCATCCGTGCTTGCAATTTGGCAATGGCTTGCGTGGATTGTTTGCCTTGAAGAAAATGGCTCCCACTAAGTGTAGCATGAGCTTGCCTCTGGGTATCTAAATGCCATAGTAGCTCATCTCTGAACGCCAAGAAGTCTACTTCGCTCATCATGGTTGCATTTTCATAACTTCCCTTTTCGAACCTGTCAAAAGAAACAGCAAAAACAGAATGGCAGGGTATCAATCCATGGTCATAACAGATTCAAACGTCCCTGTAAGAGTTGGGGACCGGCCTTCGTCCGCTTTGCAGGAGACTCGGGGGCCTGCCCGGGTCACTAGATTCATGAGGAGCCGGCATGGCAGCAAAAGATGGTGGTGACGTCGGGGTCACAGGAGACGCTCCGGGGTAAGCTGTATATTGGCTGATCGCAGGGGAAGGTTGACGGTAAGGGACGGGGCGAGGGGCGTTCATAGCCGATGAGAGCGCCGGACCTGGAGACCTTGTCCGGTCCATTGGCATATAGGGTGGGAGCGGGGTATCTGAGGGAGTGTAATGAGGATGTTGGTGCTCCACGTTGCCATAAGCCGGTTGGGTGGTGTAGGTCGGAGCTGGAGACATGGCCTGATACCGTTCTTCAGGAGGGAAGTCATGGTGGTAAGGCTGCTCATCGTATGGTGAAATGGGAGGCGGCGATCTAGGGCCGTGGTGATTGTACCCGTATGTCTCGGGACCATCATACCCATAGGAAGGCTGTGCATTGTACCCCTGAGGTTCGGGATAGTGGCCAGGCGTGCCTCTGTCAAAGTTTTGACCAGGGGTCCCGGTTCTAGCGGGATATTGACCAGGTGTACCAGTTCTGGCAGGATACTGGCCAGGGGTACCGGTCCGAACGGGATATTGACCGGGTGTACCTGTTCTGACCGGCGGAGGGCCCATGTAGCCTCCACCTCCCGCCCCTCCATTCATTCGAGGCGCAGAAGGCATCCGACGAGGTTCGCGACCGATATGGTGCATGGTCTCCAACTCTACCGTCTCAACGTGGGGACCCGTATCTTCCACCCTTTTCGTCACAGCAGTATCCCAACTGGGCATGGCAGGCAATGCATCCTCGTTGTATTTCAATCCTGCAGGACTCGTGGGGGCGTCAAACCGAGCGACTTCCGTTCCACGATACACAGGGGGCGCCTGCGGCGGTTGATACGGTGACTTCACCGGCATGGGAGGCGGCATACTTCCTGGCATGGCCCCTGGCATAGACCCCGGCATATCCGGGGGTGGGTACGGGTCATCCAAATGCTTGGTCTTGCGCTGCCTGTTTCGAGGTGACGGGCAACACGATGAGCAACATAGACAGCATTTGCAGCATTGAATACCACAACATAGACAGTTGACCACACATGCGACAATGGACAGAACTATCAACGCGCCGATGATGATGGCCGCGATAACAGGCCACCTAGATTTAGTCAGTGCCAATGTTCCCTCTAAGAGATGGTCAACTCAAGTCACGTACTTGCAGTAAGCCTTGGACATGCAACTATCCCAACTCGAAAATGTGGAAGTAGCGTCCTTGAGGTCGCTGACTATATCTCGCGCCCACAAAGGGGCGGGGACGGTATCCACCGGACTCATTATAGCCATGGCAGTCCGTGTGCTCAAAGCTTGGCGCTAGTTTCTTCCAATCCACCCCGCTATTGATCGAGGATGACGAGGAAAGTATTCAAGCGATGCAAATTATAGAATGCGTGTTTTTGAGCGTGTTCCTGACACGTCGTGAGAGGTTGTGGTCTGCGGCGGTGTGATAAGAAAAGGAGTGGATTTGACCAGATAGGGATCGTGAGAATTGTTTCGAATGTATTTGACCAGATAGCGATTGTGCAGGTTGTTCTGGGTTAAGTTCAACCCAAATAAACAGCTGTGAGAGTCGTTTCGCAACAAATCACCAATCAAGAAACGACAATAAACCCGACAAATATGAATGAATGTATGTGTTGTTATGTCGCCATCCGCGCACTGAATCAGGATGCAACGAGTGACTCCAATTGCGACGTCGCGCAATATCCAAAAGGCGCAAGGTGGGATCGTACGACGCGTTCTATGAGGGTGCAGGATAGGCAGATGTTGTTGTTCGCAGGAATGAATCAATCAAAGCAGAAGACTGGTGAAAGACCGGACGGAGGTGGGAATAACGATCTTTGTTTCGAGCGTTGTTGCGCTGCGTTCAATAAGCTGGCACACACCACCACCAAGGACGGGAGTAAAACAATCGATCATATGCAGACTTTCATCAAGCATCTGCAAGACATTGGTTCTTTCTTCCTGGACTGGGATGCAGAGGGGTGAAAGGAGCCGCTGGCTAGCGGTCAAAACCTAAGCGACCGAGGGAGGTTGGCTGAGAATCGGAAAAGAAGGGGAAGATGAAGGGAGGAGAAGGAGAGAAGGCGAGGGGAGAGGGAGAGAGGGCTGGCAGCCTGGCGAGATCGGCGTTCCATGCGGAGAGCAGCCATCAAATCGATCAAACACTTCAAACCGCGTATTCGTTGGCCCCCATCTTTATTCTCGAGTATCTTATCAAAAAGAACTAAGCAATCTTCAGTATTTACAACTCTGCACTGGAAACTGTCGGTCCTCTTCCACTTTTGGTCGCACTCCACCAGTGCTGTCGATCGAAACGCAGGTGAAACTCCTTATTGGTAGTCGCAGGGTCCACCAAACCTCCGTGGTATAATATTATTATATCCTCTAGTACTCCTAGTCTTCTGCCGTACTCCGTACATATCACACTAGAGCACCAAACAATCCACCATCATGGGTACAAATAGGTCTCAGATACCTCGAGTGTCTCTACTGTGTAGACTCGATTGAGAGACCCTGGAAAAGATGTGGTCAGACTGTGCGGGGGAGAGGCCTGAAAGCAGAGAGGATCATGGCAAAAACTCGGCTGCCTAACCCTTCTTCCCTGCCCACCCCCTGTGAACATCCAAGAATAAAACCCCAAAATCGGACATGAGCAGCGTCGCAGGTAAATACAGGTCAATCATAATCTCGAATCCAGGTCCACTAAACACCACATCTTTCTCTGAGAGGATCAGTTATGTGCATTAGAGTAGAAAGTAACACTCGTGTCAGGGCATGCCACTATGTAAGCAAAGCCATACGACAGAATAAGAGTAATCGGTGCGAGGGAAGGTATCGAAAAATCATGCAAACCAGGCTCCCAATAATCAGCAGAATCGAGTAAAAGCAACCGTGGACCAACACCCCGACGCAGTCATTAAAAAACGATTAGACAATAACACAGGGAAAAAAAAAAACTCATAATTCCCATCAAATATCCCCCTCATAACGCCTCCTCCTCATGTCGTACAAGCCTCAGTAAAATGGGGTTTGCTAGCCGACCGGACGATTTTCATGACGACCGATCGAGGGAATCTTTGAGGAGAGACATAGTGCTCATGTTTCACGGAGAGAGATGAATTAAGCGTTTAGACCTTGGAGGCCGGAGGTGGGCCCGGCGGTGGTTGATATACACGTTCGCCACCGTTGTGGTAGGCATTCGGGGGCGTTTGCAGTTCAATGCCCGTTTGCTGCGGCTGGCCTCCGAAGTAGCCATATTGCGGATGAGGAGAATATTGGGGCGGAGGGGCGGGTTGGTAATAAGGGTCTGCGTAGTACGGTTGTCCGGGCTGTTGCTGTTGTTGTGATTGCTGGAAGGTTGGAGGAGGACCTGCGAGCCATGCGGTGCCGGGATGAGGACGAAGGCCTTGTCTGCGCCGACGGCGAGCATTAAAGCAACTGCGAAAATCGTTAGTTGTCAGGCTGACACTGGTCCAAGGGGGAAAGAAGAAGCATACGCGAAAAGAAAGAAGACAACCAGAGCTACTCCGACGATGACAGCGAAGGCGATCCAGCGACCCCAGTCATACCAGCTATTACTATCGCAATAGTAATTATCTCCGTATCCATGGCTGAAAACGTGTTAGCGATTGGATCATGGTCATGTATCTCTGAAGTAAACCCATAGTATATGTGGGTAGCAGATAGCATGGAGTGCAGACTATACATACCAATCTCGACGATGTAGCAGAACACCCATGGTGGTTGAACCTCTCAATGCGAGGCGAGACGTTTTTTGGGGGGAACGGCAGAGGATGACGTCGATCAGTAGGTGCAGAGAACCAAGAGGACGGGAGCAGAATATAACGAGATGAAATCAGGTCGAATCAAAGAGGTTGATGTAGCTTGTTTGAGAAGCAGAGACCTTTAGCCAGGAACCATGTAAGGGGAGAGAGGAGAGAAGAGATGAGAACGAGTGAGCGAGTCGAGTGATTGAGTGAGTGAAGAAGTTCTTCCTTGTGGGCGGGTACCAGAAGGCAGCAGCCAAAAAGTTGAGTGAGTGAGAGTGAAAGGAACTGCACGGCTGGGGGGGGGGCTAAGATTGATTAGGTACGATTGGGTAGGGCTGGGTGGCTCAGAGGTGGATTTCAGCATGGCTGGAGAGATGGATGGTTTCGTTCTTGGCCCAAATTTTCAGGTGATACATGAGTAAGTCGGAGATTGATTAGTCGTAAAATCATGGAGGCAATTTGATTCAGTTCTAGCACTGTCGAGACCTTTCACGGGTCGAATAGATGATTTGGGAGTGAAGTCATTCAAGTCATCATTACCCCATACTATACAGTAGTATTATTACTACGAGATGGAACTTCTTTACTAGGTAGTAGGTATAAGTCAAGAGTAGCCCACAGGGCAGCTGAGCATATCGGCAACCTCGGTGGGTCGCCATCTGCCAACCAACGGTCGGACGGGAAAGAGTTTCAACTGGTTCTGCCCACCGTCGCAGTCAGCATGCGTACCACAGTATACCACAGTGACTAGTACTCCGTAGTTACAATACATTAATCATCAGCATCCCTGTTGAGGTGGGAGGCTGTGCTGGCTCGGCATGATATCATTGCCAGTCAGGGCAAACCGAGCATCTGCTGCAAGGTAATGTCTATCTGGAAAAGCTTTTTTTGCATGCTACCAAACTGTTCGAGTAGTTAAGTGGTACGTGTTCATGTAAATCCAAATTATAAAATCAAGTATAGTCCTTCATTCTCACCGACATAGACAATGGATGCAGAGTATATGAAAACGGACGTCGGCAATGATACCTCACAAGATATCGTGAAATCCGGAACATGTGCTATATACAGTACACTCACCGTCTGTCTTCATCATCATCAGCAGCAGCAGCAGCAGCAGCATCGTAGCCAGAAATGCTGAACAATACTGATAGATCTCGATTTCCTAGCTCTAACTTAGCACACAAAGGGTGTTATGGTCACCCCCACGTCTCGTCGATCATTAGTGCCCACCCCCAGTGCCCATGATGGCGCAAATAAAGGGTCAGTTGGGCGTAAGGGCTGGCGGGGATTTGCTGGGGGTGACATGGGCAGGGCTGGCTTAGTTCCCGTCTTCGCATCTGCAATGCCAACGCATCACTTGGTCTGTGTGTGGCCCTTTGTGGTTTGCCTGGTTGCTTTTTATTCCCCTTCCCCTCCTTCGAACCTCCTCTCTCAATGACAATTCAATCTCATGGTTGGGAAGAGAGCGCCGTGCCTTCATGCCACAAGGGATTTCGTGAAGCTTGCGTTCGATGCGTTTCCCACATCTTGGGCGTCGAATCGGTCCCGGATTGAGGCCTATCAACACATTCTATACTATACCTCTTGCTCACTCAGTACTTTTTCGGAGTTATGGTGCGCCGGCTACCGGCGCCAATTCTTTCAATTAACGGCCTGCTCTCTCGGATACGATCATAGAATACATGCAGGACATGAGCTAATGACTCCCAATACTATCAATGACATAACATGCATGAAACAGAAAGCTTCGCTAGAATCCGAACAATGTGCCTGGCTCACAAAACGTCACATCGTTACAATCAGGCCGCCAAACCGTGAGAAAACGGCGGCAGTCTACGACCTCCAGTCTCGTGTACGAGACGAAGAGTAAATGGGTGGGAGGAAGCAAGCACTTGGACGAGTCCCTCCGATGCCATCATTCAATCAGCCGATCTTATCGGCTGGCGCGGGCAATTAACCAATGCAAGACTGCATCGAGGTTCGTTTCCTCTTTCGCGCTGATGCCATAGCAGCTCACCTCACGGTGGGTGATGGACTTCAGATCCATCGCTTCGATCAGATCGTCCACCGATAACTTATTGGGGAGATCTGATTTGTTCCCCAGCACAAGCAGAGGGATTCCATCGAGCGTGGGCTTTTTCATCAGATCATGCAGCTCTTCAGTCGCCACTGGCAGTGCAGCGCGATCTGCTGCATCCACGATGTAACTGATATTCACAGTCAGCGTCTCCATCACTTCGACTGAGAAGAAAGCGGGCTTTACACGATCGCATTGACGCCCCGACAATATCGCTCCCACATCGGTCGGAACCGCGGCTGGCCCCCGAGATCCCAGCTGCGATGAAGTATTAGCTACAGTGTCGAACGCTTCATACAAGATCTGGATCGATGCACGACAAAGGGCTACCCACCACTTCAAGGTCACATGCCCTTTCTGGACGCGCTTTGTGTTAAACCCAATGGTGGGAATCGAACTACCGGGATGGATTAGTGATTGACCGACTTGTTGGAGCACCTGCACCAAGTTTGCTGCAGTCGAGCTTACTCTACAGTGAACTCCCCTCCCTATGGACGATGTCAGCAACCATGCTCGACGATGGTAGACTAGCAACATGATGAAAGGCCAAAACATACCGCAAGTACACGCAGCAGCGAAGACTTTCCTGCATTCTGGAGCCCAATCATGGTGACGTCCATCTCCGTCGCCCTACAGAAGCATCATGTACAACGGATCTTAGCAAGCCATCCTATGCTTCGTCGGCAGGGGCCGGGCCGAAGAAGGGACCAGTTCGGGGAGGAAGAGGGGCGACGGCCCACTCACTTACTTACCAGAACATCCTCAAAAGCCAGTCATAGATCGTTCGAAAGATACCCGCCATATTGATATTTGAAAATAGAGAGGAAAAGTGGTGGTCGGAAAATCGGAGTATTATCAGAAGAAGGCTGCGTTGATCAGAGCAGGTGGACGATCGACAACCGGGGTGTGGGCGATTATATTGAGAGTGAGTGGGGTGGGGAGTGAGCGCAGTGCGAAGGGCGAGAGGCCGCCTGCGGCAGAAGCGAGGGGAAAAGAAGCAAAAGGGAAGTCGCAGCAGACAGAAAGACGAGAAGAACCGGCGTAGAAAAGCACCCTGTGACCTGCAGATGCACAATCGGGATTTCGCAAGCTTGTGGCAGATTGTTGTAAATTATATTGTTGTATTGTTGTTGTTGTTGTTTTTGTTTTTGTGGTAAAGAGTCAACAGCTGGGGGTGGAAAGAGAAGCAGCAGAAAGTGAAATCCCAAGGTCGAACTCCCCCCGATAAAGGCGGCAAGTTTCCAAGTTTTTGACAGAGCTTGAGGTTTAGTAGTTTGTGGTGATGAAGGGAAGGAAGGGGCGGTGGGAAGCAAGAACGAATAATACGAATGATAATAATAATAATAACTTGAATGATAGGTAGTAATCAGAATATGTTTTCTTCTGTCTGATACTCTTCTATTTTCCTGCGTTGTGGTGAGACTTTCAAGCAGAGCTGGGATAAGTACAGAGTGTTGTGAGCACACATGATCGTTCGTGCTCTTGCGGCACTGCCGCCGCCGCGGTTGGATGAAGGAGGGGAGCGCAGTCAGTGATAACTTAGTACTACTACTAGTTACTAAGGTACGTAGTTACCGAACTGTTTGATTTGCAACCTTGCAGCACGTGAGTGGAGTGAGTGCCTCTTCTGTAGCACTCCTGCGCACTCACCGATCACTCATTGAACACGCACTAACGAACTGGATTGCTGCGGAAATCGAGCGAGTTTCCCTTTCTGCTTTAGGTCGAACTTGGCGCCGCTTTTTGCTCACTGAGCGGCCCGGAGCGTGGGGGGAGCATAGAAGTGCGTGTCCTGAGCAATCCCTAGCAATCCCTAAGCAATCTTGGATTACTCCGGGAGTAAACATTAAGGGAGCTGATTGTTACCCTGAGTCCTGTCTGAGTTTACATGATTGAGTCATGTGACCCAAATAAACTGTACACTACTATTGACTTTCGTCTTGCCGGTGTGCCCGTTATTTTCCTGGTTTTCAAAAAACATTAAGTCCTATTTGAATAATTATTTTATGTTTAAACCCAAATTCCTAATGTCGACATACCCTCGAGCACCAATAATGTCAATCCAAGTTCTAATCAAAGTTACCAAAGAGGTCTTGCTTATAGGTTAATAATGCTCTACAACCACTCAAGATCTATATATCTTTTATCTACTGTCCTTTTAGTTCTTGCAATGTTTGACTGCACTAGAGGCATTAAAACTTGTCTATCACCCTGGATCCTCCGCCTGTTTAGATACGTCGTGTCAAATGCGACGAATCTCCCGGGGCGTGCAAACGATGTACCTCAACAGGGCGACAATGTGACGGTTACGATCTGCCTCCAGTCTCTCACAAGCCATTCTTCGCTACAAGGGCTGGTACTCCTCAGCTCACAGCACCTGGCATTCTGGCTGCTTTAACCTTAGAGAAGCGACGCGGCTTCAGCTTCTTCCAGCATTGCACCGTTCCCACTCTGACCGGATTTTATGACTCGGTTCTCTGGGAGATTTTGAGCTTGCAGATCGGCCATGCTGATCCGGCTGTCTGCCACGCTTCCATTGCGCTCGGCGCCGTGCACTGTGGCGTCCAAGCGCGCCAGAGAGAAAGCCTAATACCCAGGGCCAAGACCGAGAGCCGGCGCTGGCAACAGTTCGCTTTTGAGCAGATGGGTCGGGCGTTCCAGCAACTTCGGCGGCGACACGCATCCCAAGATCCACAGCACACAGTCACAGTACTCTTGTGCTGCCTTCTTTTCGTGGCAGCAGAATTTACCCTAGGACACTACGACAACGCCTTCCGACACCTGCGGAGCGGCCTCAGAATTCTGCGAGACCAACAAATCAAAGTAGCGAGTGGTGTCGAGACACCACTAGAGCCCTCCCTGACTCAGACCTTCGCACATCTTGACAATCAGGCTGGCTGCCTTGGCTCTGAAGGACCAATCCTGGTAATAAACGATGATGATGATGATGTCACACTCTACTCTGACATGTTTCCGCGCAAAAACGTCGAGAATGGCCGCTGGACTGTTTCAGAAGTCCGTCAGATTATGGAACCGCTCGCCGGTGCTGTGGTTCGGTTCTGTCGACGGCAGGCTATCAAGGGCTACGACGAGTCTGAGTCAGCAGTCAGTGAGCAAGCTCGCATTATCCATCGGTTGAGCTTATTCCTGATGTTAACGACCAGTCTCAACGATCAACCGGGCCGGGTGCTCACCGCCAAAGAAAACCGAGGCTTGAAGCTTCTCCAACTTAAAGCGCACGCGCTTAGGAACGCGCTCCTCAGCCTTCCGATATTGACTCGAAAGCCGCAGTTCCATGAGTTCACAGATGACTTCGAGATAATGCTGGCTCTCGCCGCAGAGATTCAGCAGTGCGAGAAGGATTCCTCAGATCTCCCACAAATTAGCCTGGACATCGGCGTTGTCCCACAGCTATATGCCATCGCGAAGCGCACCGTTGATCCCGAGCAGCGGTGGCGAGCGATCCGATTGCTGCAGTCTTACCCTCACCAAGAAGGTCCGTGGAATGCGAGTCTGCTGTCTCGGACTCTCATTGATTCATCATTTGCTGTCAAGGGTGCGGAGGACGCGACGGGAACAGTGGTCGCCGTGGGTGTACGCGACTTAAGCAGAAGTGTACCTGCTTCGGAAGGTGCCGTGATTGTTGCGCCCGTTCGGAGCTGTGTACGCGTATCATCCCGTATCCAAGGCCTGCAGATTAAATGATCGTCCGAATCGGACGAATCGAGTCCCGGAACGGTGCTGGGTATCAGTGCCCCAAGATATCATGAGCAGCAGGGCTGGCACCGTGTAGCTCCAAGTTATCGGCAGTTGTAGATGTTGACTCCTTCCTCCTCCGGTTTGGCGACCGGAGGATTACTGCCTTGAGCTAAATTACTCCCCTCGCTCTTCATGGTCAGTCCCTGAGACCAAATGACGGGTCATGGCCGCGAGACAACAGTCAATAACCTGGCCAAAACCTTGAAGTCTCTGTTCCAGCGAGAGTCAAACATCGTCAAATGAGGGGGTGAGTTCTGTGGAGTGATTCTAAAAGCTGCTTGCGCGAGCATCACTGGACCTTTCTTGGTTTACCGCCTCTTGGACCATAGAACGACCAAACATCTTTAGGACAACCATGAAAGAATACCTTATCATTTGTGTGTTGGAGGATATTCTTAACGTTCAGGCTTTGCAATATGATGGTGCTTACAAGAAATACCCGTTGCTAAAATAATTCGTGAAGATGAAATCTCACAACCTCAATATATTTCTAATGTGGAAGAAGGGGTTGTGTTCTCTTTCCGGTAAAGAACATAGATCTATGTTCATTAGTAAGAAACAAGTCTTGTTTTGAATATTGATATACTCTAGTTCAAAACCTTGGGATTTCCGAAAGCACTGTTTCCCGTCCACCAGCAAGTGCAAAACCCCTTGGTTCCTTTAGCCGGGAATGCCGTGCCTTTGCTCGCCTGTACGATCTGGGTCTGAATGGGACTAGAGCAGTGCGGTGTCATGGTTGGATATCCTAACTGACGACCAGCTTGCATGTCTTAGCACAGCATGTAAGCGTTTGAGACTAGTCCTGGGATCGAATGTCTCGCGATGGGCTATTGTGAAGGATTTTGTTCCTTCCCCTTGAAGAAAGACAGACCTCTCAGAAATTCGCGCCAAACTCGAGATCGCAAAAAACGCACTGATTCTGCCGGGCGATGTTGAAGCAAGAAATTACAGAGCTTCTTATTTTGTCGATTTGGGGTTCACTAGCACGTACCCACTCCCGAAACCTTAGTGGTCAAGATTCGAATTCGAACGTTTCTTCAGGCTTTGCCCACTTAAGGTTGGGGAGCGTTGGTCGATGGAGCCTTAGGCAGCACCGTGCATATTCTTTTTATTGATTCACAGGGTGAAAGGGAGGCCTGGGACGAAGAGACACTCAGACAAACCATCAGCCGGAGTCTAGTACCCGTCGTCTCACAGTGCCTGGCAAAAGGATGGAATATTCTGTAGGTAGCCAATTAAGCTCACTTTCAAGACGGATGATTCGGACGCTTCCTAGCTGGAAAATATCGTACAAATTTTCGCCCGACTCAAACTTGATGTCTCATTTGATAAGATAAAGCCAAGTATCGAGGCTATTCGTCCGTAGCCTTCTATCTGACCAGCTATGTGAGTTCGCTTTGAGAATTTTGAGATAAATTGGGTGAACTTCAGGTCAATTCTGCAGCTGGCTGGTGTTCATACTAAATGTGGTAACGCAAGCAGCTCTTCTCCACAGTCGGCATGACTGTGGAGGTCGGACCCACCAACGATAATCCTTTCCCCTAGAAATACTGCATACTGGCCAATCCACAGCACTATCTTAGTATGATCAATGATCTGAGACGGGTCGCATTGCTTCTACTCGCATTGACATTACACTAATTGGGCTTTTATCCCAATGTCTATTACACTTATACTGCCCATGTAACTGCAACCGGCTCTCTGCAGAAGATCGTTTCTGCCAGAAAAGCAACAAGTCGCGACGGAGATTGGGAATAAGAAAGAGAAAGAGGATCAACCGGGGTAGATCAATATACACCTCATGAGCCAAAGATTGCCAAGGAATAGAAAGCAAATTTCCCACTGCTAGACTCGGAGTCATATATGATTATGCATGAAATAAATCCATAGCATAACATTCCGTATAGCAAGTATTACGAGAAGATATCCATTCCTGCCTCAACCTCGACAGCCTCTCGCCTCACTTGTTCGATTCATTGCAGCGAATGTGATTTCATCCTCCACACCTTTGCTGCATCCTTCCTCGGGCGATATTACGTCACATGAACAATCTCTACTTGCATAAATACATACAATCATGGTTTGAAAACGGATGGGGTAAGATAATGAACTAAGGAGAGATTCTCATCCACTAGAATTATCTATCTATAAAGATCTCGCAGACACCCCCTTCACTAGATACTCATCAGACCCATCACCTCCACCACTCCCTACTCAACTTCAATAATACATTATTTGCTAATCCTACCACTTATCACAGTCCTGAAAGCCACAAACGCAGCGACAGCTACCAGATATGACTATATCATTATCGGTGGCGGCACGGCGGGCCTAACGGTCGCCAACCGCCTGTCGGAAGATCCAGCCGTCTGTGTTCTCATCATCGAACCGAGACAAATCGAGCTCAACAACCCCAATGTCACGGATATAACGCGTCTATACTATACCTACGACAGCCCGCTAGACTAGGCATATCAGACCACAGAACAGAAATTCGGCCACCGCCGCTAGGTGATGCGGGCCGGAAGGGCGCTCGGAGGCACAAGTGCGAGGTATGGTTGGCTATCTGCTCGGCTTTTTCATCCTCAAGAAACAGCGTATGTGACTAAACGCAACAATATTTCTTCTTAATCAGGTGCCGCTTACGCACGCACGGAACGCGCTTAGATCGACGTCCTTCAGGCCCTCGGGAACAATAATTGGACCTGGGATAGTCTTTCCCCCTACTACCTCAAGAGCGAGTAAATCCAACTAACGGGCAAGTTTCTCTTGCTGCTGAGATGGTTGAAATTGACGCCGGGATTGGAAGTCGAGGAATTCAGGCCAGACAAGAGATGATTCTGGCAGCCGGCGCAATGCGGTCCGCCGGGATCTTGGAGCTCTTAGGAATAGGCAATCCACGGTCAGAAACCCATGGATGGCAAGCCAATGATGGATAAACTGACACATGTGAAACAATATTAGGATTCTCTAGAAGCATGGTATTCTGATACAGATCGATCTTGTCAACGTTGTGGAGAATCTGCAGGATCAATGCAACAAGTTCTTCGTTGTGTCCACCAAGTCACTGGTAACCAGCACACGAACTGTAGGCTTCGTGTCCGCCTCAGACCTTTTTGGCCCCTCTACCGAGTCCATCGCGGCCCCTCTCCTCTCCTCGATCCCACACTACGCGGAGATGACAGTGAACCAGACCCAGCGGAGCCATGACTAAGGAAGCTCTGCAAGTGCTCTATACAAGCTAGCATGACCTTACTTTCAACAAAGGGATCCCAATTGGGTAGTTCGTGTTTATTCTCGACAACCCACATCAGATCCATGTCGGATACTGGGGCCTTCTTCCGTTCTCCCATGAGAATGTCCACATTTCCTCGCCGGAAATGGCGGTTCCCCCAACCTTGAATCTGAATTACGGGATGCTAGACTAGAGTTTTCAGGTCCAGATCACAATATCAAATTTCCTCCGTAAAGTCTTCCGATCTGGGGAGTTGAGCAAGCTGATTGAAGAGAGCTAGTTCCCGGGTTTATACATATCCCAGCCGATGCAACAGTTAAGACTTGGAAGACTTGGATTGCGGAGCAGTTTAAGCATTTTCCCTTCCTTGTTCCAGGGCAGAATAAGAGAAACAAAGCTGGTTTGTGAATCAATGACCTGACTAGACTACCAGAGTAGTAAGTTAGGTTGCCTAGTCTGATTCGAGATCATGATTCTCTATATTTTCAGTAACTACAAGTTGCATAACTTAGACTAGGTTAACTCAAGTCTGGTGGGAAGCAACGCCCTGATGTTCTGGTCGGAAGCGACGCCCCAATCTTCTGCTCGGCTAGGCGCAGCCTTGACCGATATAGCTCCACTATGCTAACCCTATCCAGATAGTATAGTAGACCAAGACTTTCAACTTCTTTTTAGGGTGATGGAGACTAGATGTGGATAATATAATAAGAACAAAAGAATAGCTAGATAGACAAAATTCAGTGTCCAAACGGTTTCAACCTATATAATTAGCAGCTGGACGACTCCTGAATGCGCCTTGTCATATAATCAGCTATATAAGATTCTTCTTTATCTTCTACTTCTTCTTCTATGATCAATGTATTTCAAGTTATAGTCTACGTAATGACCGTTGATACTGGGAGAATATGGCGATGTTATAAGACGCATACTCTCTCATCCTGTAAAGAGTAGTGCAGCTCTGCGTAGATTGCCCAAGCGGGGTCAGCGGAGGTCCGGATGGTCCCGGTCTGCTGACCATTAAGTTGCCTGCCGCTATCGTTGTGGATTCGTCGGTCAAATAACCTAGTAGCTGGAGGCAGAGACAGCCTGTCGCGCGAATTATGTTATGCCAATTGTTGAAGCGCATATGATTTGGCCCTTAGTGCTTATATCCCGAGTCCCGGGTATGAAACATACTAGCAAACAGAACCGCCGATGGATTAAATACTCGGCAATATCTGCGGTGCTCAAATTCAGAACCTAGAAGACAATCGTCAAGATATACTCCGTGAAACGTGATAACAGCGGATCCAAGAGCTTACCCGCGTGATTTCAGAGTTCCTACAGAGTAGACTTCAGTCAACACGAGTTTCAAAAGATGAACTACTGCCCCGAAAGACCAGCTAAAGTTAAACTGAGTACTTTTAAAGTTACCATCACGCCTCACTTCACAGCTAAACACGAGGCCAGTCATCTCTCCATCCACCTCAGTCTCCAGAGCCCCAATTGCACCACCCACCACCCGCTCTTTCTCTTCGAAACCTACTACGGTAACGTTCCTGCTAATCCATTTACCGAAGGGGATATAACAGCCTCTGATGCCGCTGGCCCTTTGCCTCTTTACTTCACCAACTCGACCGAGAATCCAGAGGGGCCGGACCAGGAATGGCGCGTAAACCGGGATACTATAGGAGATATCCAATTGAAATTCAGCGTTTCTCCCCGACATGTGGATATCAAGACTCCGATCGGCCCCCGTGTGGATCTTCGCAGGGATCAAGGTGGTTTAATCGGCAATGGCCGGTATTTTTTACCTCGTCCGGCACAAAAGGATCAGATGTACCACTATATCGTGACGTGGGATATCGCCCGCGCGCCAGCCGGGACACGCGCCGTGTGGTCGTTCGGCGAGGGGACCGCGGGGTCGGTGACGAAGATCGGGGATGCAATGGTCATCGCCAACTCAGTCTTCATGGTGGGGCCAATTCACAGTTATCCTAACGGCAGCACTCAGAGTATTGCTTCCGCTACTATGAACGATGATGATATGGGGTGCATTGCTCTCGCAAGGAACTCTGTCTCTGTGGCTGGTAATCAAAAGATTATCGCTGCCCCAAGCACCACTCAAGTGTTCTGGTTCGGCACGCTGCCGGATAATCTTTGGCGACTGAATCAGTACAACATCCAACTATTCCCAAGACTAGCAGCGTTCTTTCGCAGTGACGAGAACACCTCATATCGAATTTTCATTCGACGGGTGGTTCGTGGATTTGGCGGGCACTCATGCCTCGATAGCTACGTCCTTGAGTATGACCAAGACAGCTGGAAGGAGGCGGACGAGGAGCTTGTGGCTTTGTTCTCACACGAGATGATTCATAGCTTTGTGATGATGGGACCAGAGCCAGATGGGTATGATAACGGATGGTTTACTGAGGGTGAGTAGACAACCAGCGGACAACCAGCAGAGGAACCAGTAGCACATGAATTCGCGGAATGATTAGGCTAATATTAAGCATCGAGATAGGGCTTGCACAGTTTTACTCTGCTTTTCTTCCATATCGGTTTGGACTCCGCGGGGAAGACTATCTGCGCAACAGACTGAATGCGTCGCTGAGTGCTTATGGAACCAGTCCGCGGATTGGAATGGATATACTTGATTCGCAGAAGGAGTTTTATAACGACTGGTATGCGGAGTTGATTCCATATATGCGTGGATGTGCCTATCTTCTTCAGATTGACAGTCGGCTACGAAAAAGAACAGGAAGTTTTTCGTCACATCAGAACAGTCCAATGGACGAGATCGTTATTGATATGGCAAAACGCTGGCGGAACGGGGTTCAGCTTCAGGCTAGGGACTGGCTAAGTTATCTATACCCATATCTCGGAGAGCATATGGCACAGGAACTACAGGATATGCTCAGGGGTAAAGTCCTGGATATGCGCGAGACTATTATTATTCATAAAAACTGGACCCTTAGTCCTACAGAGCAAGAGATTTTGGAATTTGGATTTGCCTTGTCGAGTATTAACAAGCGAATAATTTGCGGGTTGATTCCGGGATCACGAGCGGCATACGCCGGATTGGAGGACGGACTTCCACTTCTCTCTATATCTCGCGCGGGTCGGTGCTCTGGTTCTCTCTCTGAGAATATGGACTTGATAATTAGAAAGAAGGGGGGAGCAAAAGTACATATCTCTTATTGGCCGCGATCTTTTGACAAGGCAAGGGTCTGGCAATTGCTGTAGCTATAAGGCGACCGAAGCTTGATCGTCACGAGAATGTCAGTCCCATGCTCCTTACTACAGCACTCATTCAGGTTGCATGAATCATATTCATATGCTTCCGGAAATATGGCTACTTGAGAGCTTGCATAGCTTTCGGAGATTAAGGAGACTCAATATTCAAGGCATGTCGAGAAGGCAGCGTGAGCCGAGGTAGTGACGCGCCCTACACGAAGCTAGCAGCAATCTGGGCGCGAATACTATCGAGACTACAGACAGAACATGGAGGTAGTTTCACAAGGACTAGTCTTGAAAATTCTAAAGCCATTAGTCCGTGAGTGTTGAACGCACGGCCAGACTCTTAATACTTCGAAACACTCCACACAGCCTTCCATATCATTCTGAAACATTAAAATGACCCAGGCCAAGCCTAACTTAAACCTCCAGCCCTTGCGCACAGCCCTTGCGCACACCGCACCGATGAAATTGTGACTGCAACTATGTTCATGTGCCCGTAGCTTACTGCTCACTCTCATCATCCTCCGCGTAGTTACCCTGCTGACGCTTGGTGAGCTCGTCGGCCTCCGCGTAGTTGCCCTGTTGACGTCTGGTCAAGCCATTCATAACGTCGTTTCCCCGGGCATTCAGGGGCAATGAGGGCAGACCATTAATAACAATGGCAAGACCGAGAGTAGCAGCGATGACTTGAGACACATGCATGTTCGATTTGGCTGTGTGAATCTCTTGAAGAAAGAGCAAGGTAGAAGCTTTGCGGTGAAGAACGAGAATGATCTGGGTAGCGTGAACGGAAGCTTCTTGTGCAATCTCCAGAAGCTGTATTAGTCCATAATTAGGCTATCTCCGCCTTTCAACAAAGTCGACGGTGGCAATGACCATACTGTGTGCCATGTGCCAGGGAGAATGGAGAAAGAAGTACATAACTCCTGAACAGGGTTGGGAGATGATAACACCGGGTGATGAGAACTCGACCCGTAATCTCGCAACAGTTGTTGAGCTTAATGGCGAGTATATGCGCTGAAGCCTTCGGCCCATCATATCGAAATACCGCTGTTCAAGTACGATACATGCATGGATCACCACCGGAGTGAGAGCTTCGCTGATGCGATACAGCATAGCCAGGTATGAAAGTATGGGAATTTCGATAGAATGCTTGGACTCGGTGCGGAGGTACTCAGTTAGCTCGGAGCTGGTAAGTTACTTTCGTGGTTATGACATCTACCATTCAGAACTATTTGAATATAAGAGTCTGCATATTGTATAATCGTCTTACGGCTGAGATTTTCAGTGGTACAGACAATCAATGCGCCGGACAAGAAACAAGTTGCGAGACCTTATGTTAAATGAAAGAAGCAGACAGAAATGACCTCGAAAGTCTATCTTATTCCATCTCGTCAACTCGAAAAAGGCACGGAATGTCCCACAGGCCTGCATCCCAATCAGTCACACTGCTCCGGGTCTGCTTTTTCTGCTTCCATCGCGTAGTGTTTCCTGCACAGGTTTCACAGTGCTCGTGGAAAGCCGCGCCCAGGTGAGCAAAATGATCCACCGTCACGCCATGCTTGTTACAGGCGGCATAATGCACGGGCGGATTACCTGCATCGTCCAGAAGCCAAGGGCTTGCTCCAGCTTCCAGTAGCAGCCGTATGCACTGAGAATGTCCTCCGCGTGCGGCCAGGTGCAGCGCCGTCATCGCCTTCGAGTTGCCAGTGTCAATGTCGAATAATCGCGGCCAAGTCTCCCAGCTCGCCACTTCATCGGGCGAGGTATCATGTAGTGGAGTAACAGGTTGCGGCCCCTTCTCAAACCTAGTCAAAAGCAGTTTTACTATGTCGGCAGCACCGCATGCAGCTGCAAGATGCAGATAGCTGTCTCCTACATTGTTAGTTCTGTGTAGGTCCTTGCTGGCATGAATCATGCTCGTGATGATCCCAGCTTGAATCCTCTTGTTGCTCTCGAGCGGATTCGGTAGGCTCAGTAGGATGTGAATTGGCGTGTCCCCCGTTCCATGCTCTGCAATGTCGACGTCTGCACCCGCGTTGACCAAGGACAGAGCGAGCTTCTCAAATCTGCGAAACATGTATGCCCAGTTGGCTGCGACATGAAGGATGGTGCGCTCTGCGTCAAATGGGGCGGATAGGTCCACCACAGCTCTACCGGTGCGCACAATCTCTATAATTCGAGTGACTGTTTGCCAGCCAAACTCTGTTGAGAGCCGTGACCATAATGAGTCCAGATGCAGTCGACCTTGCAGTCGATGCTCCGGCCAGAAGGTCGGACCCCGACGAAGGAGTAGTTGGAACACGTCTTTCGGGCCATCCAGTGCTCGGTCGAGGGCACTCTTGCCATAGATATCCACAGCCAAGAGATCGCTACCGGTGTCAAGAAGTAACTCAATTAGTGATATGCAGCCGCAGGAAACGGCATTGTGGAAGGGAGTAACACCTCGGATATTTGGAGCCAGAATGTCACTGCGCGATTCGGCCGCCGCCTCTAGGAGAAGCTTTACAACTTCTGTATGACCTTGCTTACAGGCTAGATTCAGAGCTGTGTCGCCAGTGGGGGTCGTTTTGAGAGGATCAGCGTGGTGGGAAAGCAGGTACTCCACAATGGGAATGTATCCTTGCCAGGAGGCTAAGTGCAACACTGTGTACCCCTGTGCACTAGGCGTGTTGATATCGCCCTTAGTGCTGGTGATACTAGAGATGAAGATCCTCGAAAAGTCCGTTAGACCATGGATGATGACCATCTCGAATGGGGATGCCCCGTCCGCGTGACTTGTGAATACATCGGCACCCAACGCAAGCAAGTGCGCGGCTACGTCCAGATGCCCTCCTCGAACTGCCGTATGTAATGGTGTCTGACAGTAACGATCGACAGCGTTGATATCTGCCCCAAAGTGTAACAAAGCTTGAACGACATGTAGATGACCTTGATAAGCTGCTATATGCAGCGGAACGACTCGATTCTCGTTCTTTGCATTGACATTCGCCCCTTGGCAGATCAGAGCCTCAAGCAGTCGCAAATTCCCTGCTCCTGCGAAGTGATGTACTAGGGTAGAGACGTGTTGACTTCGAAGCAGATGGCTTCGAAGCAGATGGGCTGGGAGTTGGGAGAAGAAACCAATTGCATACGTTGACGTCCAGGTCTTGGTGTTACCCCAGGAGGAGCGATATGTGACCGGACTGGCACAGTGAAGTTGAATCCAATCGTTATAGAGCTGCGGGTACAAAAGCAGGGCAAACCTCTTTGCTGAACCTGTCAACACAGCGAGCGACTTAGGGCTAAGGAACTGCCCCAGGTATAGAACAAGCTCAGACGGAAGACAATCCAGACTCATCCTGGCTGATGAAAAAGAACGTGAAGTCGGAAATGAAAGCTCTCGGTCAGACTAATAACCTGGGGGGGGCTGGCTTCATGGAATGTTCATAATGCAGTTTTGCAGGGTAGCAGGCTTTGCGGCTGTCCCTTGCGTTTTGAAAACTCCCTGGTAAGTTGCCATTAGAGTAGTCTGCTGGAAATACGACGATTATTACTATAGTGTACATGCTCCCACAATCCCAGACAAGGGTTGCTAAACGTGAGAAGTGAAAAGACCGGATTAAAGCTCACATGAAGCTTCAGCCTTCTTCCTGTTGATAGGCTTCGGCAGGTCAGCATCTGAGATCATGTGACCACATGAGAACTGATTCTCTGCACCCCCGGTCGCCGTGACAGTCATTGCCCGTGCTTTGTTGTACTCCGTACAGTGAAGGCAACAAGAGCATAGATCTGGTGTGCCGATTGGCTGTCTTTGACTGAAATCTGGCTCAGGGATTTCGTCGGAGATAGTCCGTCTCACATGTTGATGTGCTAGGTAGCTCTATTCCCTGTTGTGCAGAATCGGCTTTCAGTGGTCACTTTGTCTTCTCTAAACCTCGCTTAACTTGATCCCCTGGGCGTGTTTGGTACACATATTGGCCGAAAAGGCAGTTTAGCCAGTGCATACGTGCACACACGTCTGTCCGTGTTGCATGCATCACCCCGGAGAGGGGATGGATGGCATTCATGCTCTCGTCCCATCCTTCCCATCAGTGGACGTCTGAGAATCCGACTGAGCGACAGTGTCGGGAGACGTGGACCCATTGGCGACCAGGAGTACTGACTAGCGCGGTTGCGGTGGAGCAGCGGTGAGTCTGTTGCATTGGAATCATCTAGATCCCTCCGGACGGGTTAGGTTTGGCCTACCCCATCTTTTCTTTGTTAGGGATCGCTCCTCCGCTCTTTTCTCGGCTCATCTGTTCTTCTCGCCGGAAAACGGGAAAGGCAGAGCCAGGGAGAGTCGAATGAAATCATCGGGATCGTGGTATGCCTCCGACCGAGGGTGGGAATCAGGACCTGACGAGGTTAGAGGGTCGGGAATGGAAACGGGGAAGAGAATCGAACGAGGAGGAGAGACTGGAGGAAAAGCGAAGAAGCCAGTCAAACAAGGCAAGGCGAGAGAAAGTGGGGTGGAAAGTGAAGCCATGAAGTCATTTTGGTGGGGAGATTTTTTAAGTTGGTTTAGTGGTTTAGTTTTTCGGGGCGGGATGAAGTCATGGCGCCAGAATCAGTCCTCTACTTTCCCGGTACCTGGCCGTGGCTGCTCCGAGACTAGACTTTCGGGGTACCGAGAAGGTACCGACACTTCACCTCGCGTGTAGTATCCCGTAAGTTACTCCGTAGTGTCTGGTCTGTTTGTATGTCAACTTCTCAGTCGGGCTGTCAGTATAATCTTGTTGGGCCGAGATGCTGTAGCTTTCCTGTAGTCAGACGGGAAAAGACATTCCGACCATCGCTCATAACTATCGGAAATATCTTCTGAATCTTCCCCTTAACTTACTTTCAAAGCGTGACAAGAGCAGATACAGCACTGACACAGCCTGTCAGCCCATGCATGAAACCGGCAGGGTTAATCCAGACAAACAGACTGAGATGGGACTGTCTCGGGTTCACTCAACCGGGCAATGGAGTGGTTGTCCCCAGTTCCCCACCTGCTAGTTATACTCCTTTGCTCCAAGGCCTTCTGACTCCATTTCCCCTCTTCCTGCTTCGACCCCCCTCCATCCTCCATTCTGTGACTTTTGGCCGTATTCAAATAGCCTCACATTCCCCTTCTTGATCATGTTTCGTTCTTCAACTCATCTCATCCCTCTCTTCCTCTTTCCCACACACATCTTGCAATTATCCCGCTTGATTGTCTGTCTTTCTTGATACCCCATTTCCATCCTTTCTTCACACACACACACTATGGCTTCCAACCTCCCCAAGACCATGAAGGCCCTCCGGTAGGTCACGAGCAGTCACAACTTGATGTCTTGAGGCCACAAGGCTAACGTGCATAGCTACGAGGAGCCATTGAAGCACGGCATTGCCGAAGTTCCCCTCCCCACTATCCGTGACAACGATGTCTTGGTAAGTCTCATGCACAATGAGTCATTTGAATCTCCACTGACTCGTAACAGATCAAGGTCAAGGCGTGCGGTGTCTGCGGTACCGATTTGCACATCCACGAGGGCGAATTTATCGCCAAGTTCCCCCTCGTCCCCGGTCACGAGACGGTGGGTGTTGTGGCCGCCGTCGGCTCCAAGGTCAAGGGCTTCGAGATTGGTGAACGTGTTGTGGCCGATAACTCTGAGCTGTGCGGCGAGTGCTTCTACTGCCGCCGAGGTGATGAGCTGTTCTGTGAGAACTTCCAGGCTCACGGTGTCACCATGAACGGTGGCTTCGCTGAGTACTGCGCCTACCCTGGTATGCTCACCCGATCTCTTTCCGCCACGACGTTGACTGACAAAGTGTAGCTGGCAGGGTATTCAAGATCAAGAACCTCTCGGACGTGGATGCCACTCTCCTGGAGCCCGCCTCTTGTGCCGCTCACGGTCTCGACAAGATCGCCCCCAAGATGGGCTCGTCCGTCCTGTTGTTCGGTGCTGGTCCCACCGGTCTGGTAAGTCTTTCGCGTTCCATGTGTTCAATCGAGTTGGTCTGACCCCTCTAGATCCTGGCCCAGCTGCTCCGTCAGTGCGGTGGCTGCCGTGTCGTCGTTGCTGCCCCTGAGGGTCTCAAGATGGACTTGGCCAAGTCCCTCGAGGCTGGTGATGAGTACATTGCTCTTTCTCGTAGCGACCCCAGCGCCCAGTTCCAGAAGCTCAAGGACGAGAACCCCTACGGCTTCGACATTGTCGTTGAGGCTACCGGTAGCGTCAAGATCCTGGAGGACTCGATCAACTATGTCCGCCGCGGTGGTAAGCTCGTCGTGTACGGCGTGTACTCCAACAAGGACCGTGTCTCTTGGCCCCCTAGCAAGATCTGTGAGTCATTCTTTGGTCTGTCTGCAGTAAGTGTGATTACTAATGGTTCATAGTCGGCGACGAGATCACCATCCTGGGCAGTTTCTCCGAGGTGTACAAGTTCCCCGCTGCCATTGACTACCTGGACTCTGGCAAGGTTAAGGTCAAGGGCATTGTCAACAAGGTCTTTAAGATTGAGGAGTGGGAGAAGTGCTTGGAGAGCATGAAGAACAAGTCTGCCATCAAGGCGGCTATCACTTTTGACTAGAATAGCATAGCGGGCTGTGCTTCAACTGGTAATGATTGACGAATGAATATGTATGATATGTTCAATTGCATGCTTTCCGGAGTAGATGTAGCTGTGAAATCTTTGAGATTGTGCAGGTTTAAGGGTATTTATAGCGAGGAGCTGGTGGGTCGGCGTCACCAAGGTCCTTATTGCATTGCATCAGAGTGACTTAAGTTCGGTGCTTGGATGACTGTCAGCGGTCATACTAGATGTCACTATCTGAGGAATCACCTTATCTCTCCTATTTTATCCGTGGTAGCTTCTATCCAAGCAATGGATCAGTCATAGATGGTGGGAACTAATTGATCTACTGAACTAAACAGAGCTCAAGTGGGACCCCCTCCCTTATCGATAAGCAACGCCAACCCATCACTTTCGCTCTCTCCACCAAAGTCTACTATCCATCTTTCTCTCAACCCTCACTCAACCCCATACTTGTGTTCCCAGCTCTCGAACCCAATTCCCGTCTCCTAAACCTCAAGCAATCATGGTCAAACCCCTAACCTTCAAAGGCGACAAGCCCAAGACCAAAAAACGCAAAGCCGACACCTCCCTCCCGACCAGCACCTCTAAAAAGCCCACCACCGACCCCAACACCGCGGAGAACATCCCCCAAGCCCTCGAGGACGAGAACCCGGAAGACCAATCCTGGGTCTCCGCCGACGCACCCTCCGACATCGCGGGGCCGGTCCTCCTCGTCCTCCCCAGCCAACCACCCACCTGCATCGCCAGCGACGCGCACGGGAACGTCTTCGCCTCGGAGCTCGAAAACCTGATCGAGGGAGACCCCAGCACGGCGGAACCGCACGACGTACGACAGGTCTGGGTGGCGACGAAGGTCGCGGGCGTGGAGGGGTGGAGTTTCAAGGGGTCGCATGGGCGGTATGTTGTCCCTCTTGGTTACTGAGAATTTCTTCTGCGGCTCGGTTTCGGTTCGTACGGATTGGCGCGCGACGGGCGGGAGTGGAGTTGACTCAAACTCGGTGCAATTAGTTACCTAGGTGTGCATGATATGCTAACATCCCACTACATGACTGTAGATATCTCTCCAGCGACAAACACGGCATCCTCAGCGCCACCGCCTCCGCAGTTTCGCACTACGAAACCTTCAACGTCCATTCCGCCGCGGTGCCGAGCACCTTCTCCATCCAGACGGGGACCAGCGAGTCTGAGGAGAGTACCTTCATCAGCGTGGCGGAGGTGCCCTCCAGGACGACCGCGTCGGGCGTGAAGCTCGAGGTGCGCGGCGATACGGGGACGTTGTCGGCCGATACGAGTCTCCGGGTACGGATGCAGGCGCGGTTCAAGCCGAAGATCAAGGCGAGCAAGGAGATCAAGGCGCGGGAAAAGATCAGTCGGAAGGAGCTGGAGGGCATCGTCGGCAGGCGGTTGGAGGAGGACGAGGTGAAGAGGTTGAGGAAGGCGAGGAAGGAGGGCGATTTCCATGAGGTGGTTTTGGATGTGAAGGTGAGGGGGAAGCATGATAAATATGCTTGATGTTCTGGTCCGAATCTCCAGGGGGGTGTTTGAATAGAGTCCGGGAGAAAGGAAGGTATATGGTGTTCACTAATGATGCTATATATGAATGAGTACACATGTTTTCTGTTATTGAATTGCAAATATTGGCATTCTGGAGTCCGAGTGACTAACTTCATCTATATTTCTTGAAAACATGCCCAAAAGGCGGCCACTTTTCCAGGTTTGCTTATACAGACATGAATGCGTTGATCATAATATACAAATATGGGGCATATATACAGTGCTCTGGTTTACGCTTTCTTAGCAAACAAATCCCGCCAGAATTGCTTCAATCCATAGCCCTTTGAGTGATCCTCTTCGTACACCCGCACGGTCTGAGAGGTACTGAGAGACTCGAGAATGCCAGCAGCTTTGGGTCCTTCTGTGGCGGGCCCTCGAGCTCGCTCAGTCGCGCGTCGTTTGATCTCCTCAGCCAGATCAGGCGCTACATCAGTGTAACATGCATTGAGCTCCCGCTCAAGATTGAGGTAAGGCTTTTGCGCCACTGGCGGTGCCATCAGGTTGTAAGACCGCGTCTGCGCATTCAAATTCTTGACCATAAGTTCCAGGAACGAGCGCTCGGTGTTGAGATACTGCGGATCGCGAAGAGGCGAAACATGCGGTAAGGATTCCTCCTGCAGCGTCTCGCCCGCTGCTGCTTCAGCTTCGGTGGCAGTCGACACAGAAGAGGCCCGCTCTTCTCCACTGCTGCTAGAGTCTCTGAGGGCTTGCTCAATCTTGGCTTTTTCAACCAACCGAGCCTCTGCCGCAGCATACGCACGCGCCCGACGCATTTGCGCCTCAAGCGACCCTCCCTCGCTGGCAATGAGCCGTGCAGCGTGCCGTCGCCACTCCGCTCTCAGCCGGGACCGAAACCGATCCACCTCCCTCGCCAGATCCTGCTGCTTCTCAATCCAGGGCGGCACGATCTCCTGCTTCTGGATGATCTTGTTCATGAAGTACTCGGTCGTGTCGATGAACGGACTGTTCGCATTATGGTCCGTTGTAACATTCACTCCCTTGCCCCTCTTGATCTTATCGAACTGCCCGCGCGCTATCGCATCCTCAATGCGCTCATTCGCCAACGCCGTCAGCCCCTGCAGGGTGGCCGGCATCGGCCGCGCTCCGGGCGAGAACCGCTCCCTCATTTCGCGGCGCATCGCCTCCCGCTCTTTGTCTGAGGGTCCCGAGCCTTGCGCCTGAGTGTATGTTGCGGTGCGCTCTTTCGCTCGGGCGAGTCGCACGCCGGCCGATTCGTTGGGTTTGGCCTTGATGCGCATGTCGACGGGGTTGGGTATCTTGAAGGGTGTGCGTATCGGTTTGATCGAACTGTCCAGCATGCGTAGCGTGACATCGTGGAGGTTCTCCTTGCCGGTCCAAGGCTCTGCGCCGGCGATGTCTCGTGTACCCTGTCCTGCGCTAGCCTACAAAGTAAATAAGATTTAGTATCCACAAACGTTATGAATTGTGTAAGGGCAAAGAGGCATCGGGGCCAAGTAGAGACTATACCGGCATATCGACAATCGAATGCGCACTCGCATACTGGCTCTGAAATGCCGCAGCCGCCACCCGCTCCTCCAGCTGTTTCTTCAACTCCTCCGAGAACCCGGCGGATTCCAGATTCTTGCGTGCGGATCGACCACCTTCAAGCATAGCTTCCTCGGTCATGGCAGACAATCGACGAGCCATGGCCCCTTGCTCGAGGGTATCCTCATTTTGAGGTTTGCTGCTGCTGCTGCTGCTGCTGTTGCTGCTGTTGCTGCTATCATTGCTCTGCTGGGCGGTTGTCGCATCTTGCCGCCTCCGCGCACTGCTGCTGGAGAGACATCGACATTTCGGAGGAGGAGAGGGCCTCGCGCAGCGCGTTGCACGCAGCGTAGTAGTAGAGTTCAGGTATAAAGTACATGCATGCCTGCTGCTCATTCTTGTGATTTCAACCCTTCAATGCTGGACCTCGTATGTATGTAAGTTGGAGGGGGCAATTTGTCAATCCAATGCACCCCAGCTTATCAGTGAAGACCGCCGCCGCCGCCGCGGATTATGTCAGCGACGCTCCCTCCCCAAAACCTCCGCGGGCAAAATTGTCCAAAAGTCTTGGCGCGAGGTTGACTGCCCTCTCCCTTCGACCTACAAACCCCGTTTGCGCGTTGAGATTGTGTCCTACGAGAAACTCGCTCTGTTTCTCCTCATACATCACCTTCAGCCTCGAAGCACGACGCTCGTGGACAAATAACCAACCATGCCTCCCAAACCCAGCACCCGCCTCACCCCCGTCCGTCTCCAGACCATCAACCACCTGCGCGT
This sequence comes from Aspergillus saccharolyticus JOP 1030-1, assembly GCF_003184585.1. Classification (NCBI taxonomy): domain Eukaryota; kingdom Fungi; phylum Ascomycota; class Eurotiomycetes; order Eurotiales; family Aspergillaceae; genus Aspergillus; species Aspergillus saccharolyticus. The sequence continues at coordinate 105,501 of NW_020290657.1, read as the reverse complement.
CCGAAGACCGAACCAGAGGGAGCCCAACGGATGTGTGGCGGTTATGTCGGCGATGCTGAGTACGTTGTTCTCTTCTAGTCCGCACACCTAGATTTCGTCAAGTGAAATATGCTTGGGAAGGAGGGGGGGAAGATGGAGAGCTTCGCAGGCATCATCTGGTCAAGCTCCGGACTTCTAGTCCGCTGAACCAGGATGACCAGGATCCCAGCACCTTACCCTCTTTTCCTTCCCCTCATCGACAGCAACATACATGTCCCGCAATGTTGTACGCGCCAGCTAACGCAATTCGCTTGTCATGTAGGTTGTTGGGCTTCGGCCGGTGGTTCTGTTGAAGGCTGCGCGGCGCTGGAACAGCAATTGAGACAGTGCATGGATGCTCCTGTACGTTTCTCCTTGATTTTCACTCTTTTGAGCTTGGCTAGATTGTCTGCTATGAAGTGAGGTGAAGTGCCTAACTAAATAACTAACAAATTCGCGTTTCGCTACATACAGAAACCCAAGCGCCAGGGACGCAGCACCATCAACTACCACCTCATGAGAATGTTCCCCAATGTGCGTGGACCGCAGAAGAAGGATGGTGTTTTGGGTTAGGAAACGTGCATAGGGCTGGACTGGACTGCATATGGGCGAGGGATGCGGCTGCGGTTGCGGCTGCTACAGTGCGGGATGAACATACTGTATTCTATTGTGGTAAACTGGAGTTTTCTTGTTTTATGGGTTCAAAGACAAATTTAGCTGTTCATGCCGTTGATGAGTATGTGCTGAGTTGAGGGCAAAGCTTAGAAGGCGATTGTGTAGGCTTCTACGTGTGGATAATTGTGGTGGGCTAGACTCAAAGGCTTGTGCGTATTAAAGACATGGCGCTGGATACGTGGTTGTCATGCTGCAACTACCGTTGTGCGTGTAAGAAATTTCCTAAACTCGAGATGAATGTAGTATGTACAAGACTCTTCGTTGACTCACGGCATAATATGATAACTTGTCAGGCATTCTCGAAGCGCAAAATCAACTTCTCGCCTCGAGGCTTCACGGTGTAAGCATCAATCGCCTCGATGTCGTCGTCGTTGACAACAGAAGTCGTGAAGTTCGTATAAATGGCTGCCACAGCCAGTTTCATTTCTGTAAAACGCAAAGAACAATTAGACATGCACCGGATTCCCCAGACTGGGACAAGAAATCTCACCTTGTAGGGCTAGGTTACTGCCCACACACATCCGTCCCCCGCTGCCAAAAGCCCAGAACCACCGTCGTCGCTCCTCCAGCTCGGCGGCCGAATTCTGGTCTTTCAGCCACCGCCTCGGCTCCCATGACTCAGGCTCCGGGTAGACCGCGGGATTGCGGTGGAGCGAGTAGGCTTGTGCGTTCACCCGCGTATTTGCGGGGATGTTGTCAAAACCTACAAGCGTGCAGCTTGGAGACGGCGTCACGCGAGGTTGGATGCCCGGTATCGGGGCATGCAGGCGCAGTGTTTCCGTGACGATGGCTTCGAGGAGAGGTAAAGCATCGATTGACTTTGGGGATGGAAGGGCTCGTGATGCGTCAGGACGAGGGTAGGTGAGCCTTGGCTCAAGGGTCAGGAGCTCTTCCCGGAGCTCTCGCTGTAGCTCCGGATGCTTTGAAAGCTCCCAGAAGAGGTAGGTTAAAGCCACGGCACTAGTCTCGTGGCCGGCTGTCAGATGATCGTACAGCTCACAGGCGATCTCGCACTTTTGCTTCTCTGGGTCTGCGTCTGATAGCCCAGCGGCTTTCTGCTGCTTCAAAATACCTTGCTTGAGGTGCTTGTATACCATCGGTTCAGTCTCCAGCTTGGTGGATGCCATGCATTCGTCCGCCTTGTCGCAGAAACTCAGCCCCCATGCGTCCAGTACCTCGTTGGCCTCATCACACCATTTAGGGATTAGACGAAGTCCGAATTTCTTGGTCCATGCCAGCAAGCCGGGAACTTCTTGATGGTAGAATTCAAACGGCTTTCTGCATTGATAGAGTTGCAACATTCTGTGCCGGAAGTCCGCATCTTGCAGAAAGTTGGACCCATTGGCCAGTCCATAGAGGTACGAGGATACGAAGTCCATGGTCAGCCCTTGATTCAGATCATGCATATCCACCACGGCATTACTTGTAACTGCTTCGTGGATCAGAGGCAGGAAACGGTCAAGCATGATTGTCTCAGAGATCAGGTGGATGTGTGGTGAAGACTGTAAGAAGGACTTGCTGTAAATGTTGGACAGCAGTCTTTTGCGGCTGGAATGGGCTTTATTGTCGGTCATTGTGAACATGCTTACGGTACTGAACTCTAGAGTGAGTACTTCGATGACCAGGACTCTTGCGCAGTACTCACCCAAAAGACCCGAATACCCGTGGGTACCATTCATGCTTCTCGAAACCCCCAGTGTATACACTTTTTATGCCACCGTCGACGCAATTGATTGAGATTTCAGAGGGGCCTAGTCTCACAATAGGCCCGAATTTCTCGTGCGCCGCCTGGATTGTACGATTGTTCAAAGCTCGATACCTTCTCCAGATGATCCAGGCGGGGGATATGGGTGCTGTCCAATGGGCGTTTGGAATCCTAGACAATGGTGATAGAAATAGTGGATAGAGTATTAATTTGTAGATCAGGACGAGAACGCAAGTGACGGTCGCGACGGCGGTCACAGCAGAGACTACCATGATGCTGGTAAATATCAATCCAAACTTGATAAACTTTGACGTTTGCGACAATGTTCTGGGTTGATAATTGACGACTTTTGAATGGGCTCGGATGATAAGGCCTACGCAAGTAGATCGGCTTTTCTCGGCTAATGGAGGATGGATTGAAGCTACCACGCGCAAGATACTCAGCTTCCCGGGGGTTAGAAGATTGATATGCTCAAGACACGTATAATACTTAGCGTCAGCCAAAGTCATTCATAACAAGCATTTCAGTCCAAGGCAGTCGCAGCATGACTCACTTGATTGAAGGCAGACAAAGCTTCTTAAGCGGGGAGCGACGCATATTGCGATAAGAAAATGGAGATAAAGACGATAAAAGATAAGAATCCATCATCGCTGCATAAGTGCTGACATAATCCATTCAACAAAGTCACATGCTGGTCAATAGATGGATTTTTCGTTTCTGCTGTTTCTGCTGCAGGTATAACTATAGTACTAGTTCTTATCCAATTTGTGACTCATGTTCAGGTTGATCTTGAATTTCGCCATCAGTCCTTCATTTTGACTGGAGCTTATGGTGCTTGGCAATATGCAGGATTCCTCGCGTATTATTATGTCGCTATGTTTCTCCTAGCCCAGTAATGGGTTTGGCCGCCCAGGTTTTTTCCCATGACCTCAACCGCCGACAAGTCTATAACAAACCCCATGGCAAATGTGTGAACTTTGGAGTCGTTTTCCTCAGCAGGTGCGTGTGTTATTCCCCTAAGCTCATAGTATCAAGTATGGCTAACTATGTGACGGGTAGTATTTGCCCTGCACCATACGTCATTTCTGTGCCTGATCTGTGTGCGCACTGCCAAATGCATTAATGTATTGACATCAACATCCAACTTCCTCAAACAACATCATGTTGGAAGATCTACCTGCTGAGATCCTCTATCTCATCGCGTGCCACCTGCCCACTGTCAATGCCTTGGTGCATCTGTCTCGAACCAGCAGACGTCTGCATGAAACCATTGCTACGGATAACTGGCGGATCTTTCGTGCCTTTGTGCAGAAACAATTTCCCGGCGCACAAGTCCCAGGTTTCTGGAGAGAAGCGGCTCAATCGCTCACGTCCCGCTCACGCGCCTTGGACAAGCATGCTCTTGTGGGTAGATTTGTCTATCCGTCCCAGGCAACCAGGGTCGGATCTGAAAAGGCGATCCGTGGCGACAGGCCTACGCTTGGCTATCGCCCCGCCCTGGACACATATGAGACTTGGAACGGATCAACTTGGAATGATCGGCGAGAAGTCCTCGCCTGGGGCGCGGCAGACGAGATCTTCCTGCGAGTGAAGCAGACGGGCTCGACACCAAATGAGCAGTGGATCATCTTCAGCGATCTCGATCATATCAGCAGCGTCGACGACATCTGCGGATTGCACTTGCTGAGGCCGAGCCATGCGGCATACGAAGAAGGCACGGAACATCTGATATTCGCCCGCGCTCGTGGTGAAATTCACCGTCTCGCAATTTCCATTGACGAGCCGTCGCATGAGTACAAGCAAGTATTTGAAACGTACGGCCTGGGTGTTGAGCGCACCGACTTGAGCACTGGGCAGATTTCAATTCTCGCAGCGCATCTGAGCAACGGGACCATTGCGCTGTACAACACGGCTTCGACAAGCCAAAGAGTGTCGGAATTTACGCGTCTGCAAATCGACCCAGCGAAGAAGACGCGTAACAGATACTCGAAATTCCTCTCATCCGATCTCCTTGCCATCGGAACAGGTCGCATCGACGATGCAATCACAATCTCGTCCGTCACCAACGAGCGGGTGTCGCAGGATCGGGAAATCAGCCTACATCAAGTAGACTATGAGAGGTTGAACCCTTCTGCGGCCATCAAATCAGATGTCAACGCCATTGCGCCTTTGAGCGCTACCGGACAGGTCTTTCTCGCAGGATGGGGTGATCGGGCCGTCAGGTAATGCCTCATTTCATCCCCTAGACTAAAACTATCACTTCTTATAACCACTAACCCTCTTCACCCAGACTCCATGACCTCCGATCCCACAAGGAGCACGAAATGATCTACCGCGATCCCACCGACGACAACCCCATCTACTGCATCCATCCATTCACCCACAACCGCTTCATCGTCGGCTCCGGCGGTGAAGCCCTTGTCAAGATCTTCGACCTCCGCATGGACCGTGGCTACAGCTACCTCGACTCAAAGCCCTCAATCCGACGCTTCGCCCGTCCACCCCAACCACCCACTAACGGTGGTACCACTCTCACCACAGCCGCCACTACCCGCACTAAAGCCATCGACAAACTCAACCACCAACTCCACCACCTATCCCTCACCACCACCCGCAAGGAGGTTTCCATCTACCTCTCCCACCCAGCCCCAACAACCTACCACCAGCCGCGCAACATCCAGAACCAGCGTCCCTACCGCGGTGCCATTTACACCATGAGCTCCCCCTCTCCCAGCTCCCCGACTGTCTACACCGGCGTCGCCGACGGCGTCATGCGCCTAGATTTCGTCGCATCAGACGATCTCCTCCACGGCGGCCACGGCGCCTGGTACGCCGAGCCGCTCGCCCTTACCGATCTGGTGGCATCAGAACCACATCATCATCAGCAGCAGCAACAACAACAAAAGTCGCGCCGTCGTCGGTATCCTGCGGACCGCATCCTCGGTTTATCCGGATATGAGCGTCCGGACGATCCAGGGGCTAGTACGGCGGTGGTGCGGCTGCGGACCCAGCAGCCGTTCCAGGACGTCACCGACGAGGACATCGCCAACGAGTCTCTGACTGGTTGGGACCGGCGGTGGACAAAGTTGGGGGATTTTAGCTCCTGGAGGCCTGCTTTGTGATTGCGGCCATGGGCTCTCGGGGTTGGTGGCAGTGGAGTTTGGTACTTGAGGATCTGTACTGGAACTTGATTATGATTGAATTGAGCCAGGTTGCATATACTACTACAAGCATTGAGGGTGGTTTCGTCTTGGGCTGACTCGCTGTATCGCTAGAAGTGCAAAAAAAAACATACATGGATAAATTTGCATGTGCTACGAATTGGATTTATACACAATGAAAAATAGACCTTGACCAAACTCATTGCTTTTTACTTTGCGCTACTGGAATCAGAACACAGGTCTAGGTGTAACTAGAAGGAGTAATGTCTTCAAAAGTCATGACTTGAATGAAAGATAACAAGCGAAAACATGCGAAATGAAGAAACACAAAGGGCAAAACTCCGGCCCGGCTCCATTAGCGCCTTGCTGCAAGAAGCAAACATTTTCGGGGACCCCAGGATCTAAAACAATGCATCTAGATCTGATTATCTAATAATGTGACAGTGAATGACTTTTTTCCTCCCTGGGCAAAGAAGAACCAATTCGGTAGCTTCCGTTGTGCAGCTGTTGGCACATGGCAAGCTGAAAGAATGATTTCTGGACCCAGTTGAGAGCGATCGTAAGTTATATGTGACGAAGTAGAACGCCGACACTCATCTAGTCATCGAACTTGAAGGACTTGCCGCCCGAGATGTCAATGGGGCCGCCACGGTAGGATCCACGCTTCTTCTTGTTCTTCTCCTTCGTGAAGCCCTTGCCGCGGGTGACGGACAGATCTTGCCAGGCTTTCTCGGCGTAGGCGTAGGGGATGTATTCGTTTGAGGGGTGGTGATCGTAGGGCTGCTCACTGAGGAGAGCCAGGGGCGTAGGCCGCGCACCGGTGTGCTTCTTCTTGGTGAAGCCGTTGCCAGGAGCAGGGCTGGCGCTGGCAGAAAGGGTCTCGCTCACTTTGGCAGCAGGTGCAGCCTTCTTCACTTCAGATTCGGAGTTCTCAACGGTTTCGCTGCTCTCGGAGTTCGAAGGAGTGGACTTTCCGCTCTCCTCCTCGGAAGAGGAGTCGGAGGAAGAAGAGCTGGAGGCAGGGGCGGTCTTCTTTTCCTTCTTTTCAGCCTTGGGCTTCTCAGTTTTGGGCTTCTCTTCCTCGTCGCTGGAAGAATCAGAATCCGACTCGGACTCGGACTCGGAGCTAGAGTCGGAAGAGCTTTCGTCTTCGCTCGAAGAGGAGGACTCGGAGTCGGAGGAAGAGTCGGAAGAAGAGTCAGAGTCTGAAGAACCAGACTCGGAATCAGAAGAAGCCGAGGTTTCGGTAGAGGATAACTTGGTCTTCTTGGACTTAGGGGCCTCTTCCGACTCAGACTCGGATTCAGATTCGGAGGAGCTGGATTCGGCCTTGCGCTTGGTGCCCTGGGACTTGGAAGCAGGAACCGGAGCAGAGGCAGTCTCTTCCTCCTTCTCGTCATCCGCATCGCTATCAGAGTCAGACGAGGAAGAAGAGGAAGAGGAAGACGAAGGCGAGGAACTTCTAGACTGCTTCTTCTGCGTCTTCGGGGCGTCATCCATCTCGACATCGGAATCACTCGAGTCGTCCGAGCTGCTGTCGCTGTCCGAGGAGGAAGAGCTGGACTCATCCGAGCTGTCAGACTTAGAGGACTGGTTCTGCTCCCAGGTCTTGAAAAGCTCCATCAGAGAAGGCACATTCTTGGTGTTAATCTTAATGGACTTGCTGCTCAACTCCTTGGTGAGCGCATCGTGGGTCTTAGACAGTCCATTGTCGGAGAGGTATTGGGAGATCGCCGCGACGAGGGGCGCAGGAGGAGCAGGAGCCTATTGTGTAAGAAATATGTCAGTGTACCCGTTCGGCGCATTCTAGCGGATCTCGAGATCAAAGCAAATTTCCGCACCGTCTTCTTGTCCTTGGACATCTTGGTAGGAGAGGATTTCTGAGCCTTCTTGGAAGCCATTGTAGCGCTCTGAAGTGAAAGACACTGTGGTCTGAGCAGAAAACAAAGGACTCTCGGGCAGTGATTTGGAAGACGGTAGGATGTTTTTGATCTTTCCTTTATCGGACTGACAGAAAAAAAAAAAGTTTACAAGAGGAAAAAGGGACGGCAGCAAATGCAGGCGGTCAGCGAATCTCTATGTTCTGACTGGCCAGCCGGTTGCTTCATGCTGGTCTCACGTGGCGTCCCGTGACTGAATCTAAGATCCCCGGCCGTTAATCACGTGATAGACTGGGTAGTTCCCCGTCTAGGACTAAAGTACTCTGTAAGTTACTGCGTAACTTTTGCATAATCGCTGGGAATTATGAGAATGAACGCATCACCATAACGTTAAGAGATGAATGACAGAATAGCACCTACTCAGACCTTATTGGATGAAGTAAAGCAGATATGTCTGAATGACTGTTCGCACCAATATATTTCCACCGCGATGAGTAAGTTCAATGATGTACTCTGTACTACAGGTTCGGCAGACTTGGATGGCCGGACATCAAAGTATATACAGCCACTGGTATCTCACCCCAACAATCAAAGTCAAGATAGTGATATTTAGATTGGCTGTTATCATCAACCTCTTATACTGTGCGATTTTCCCTCCAATTCTGCATCAATGACATCCCGCCGCAACGATGGAGATCATCAGTGTTATGCATGTGTTTATATAATGTGTTATACTCAACATGTGGACAAGGTCTGATTTGACTGGTGAGGTTCCAGATGGTCAAATAAAGAGGCCTCGGGGCTGTGTGGTGATTCCTTGCTACCGGTTTGCAAACTTAGGTATATATGGGCAAGAGAAGTCACATCTTTTTCAATTGATTCATGAAATAATCTTCAGCGTAATTTATGTTTATTTAATTTCTGTAGCATTAAGTCAGTGTATGCACTGCATGTCGAGTCAGCCTCGTTCCGGTGGTCCTTTGAGCACGAGCTCCTCCCTCCTCGATAACTACTAGTGTCCGCTGCCGCCCAGACTCATTACGGAGTAATCCAATGATCTAATCCACACCCTCCACCTTGCTTGTACTTCACATTCTGCTCTTGCTCCCAACATCTGACTCTTCATGTCGCTTGTTCCTTTGTGCTGAGTGTGCCATTTCTCTCACAATCCTGTTCGTCGCGACATTGTCCTTCTACGAGCTGTGCTACTCGCTCACGTCGCGCCGCAACCACCCCCCCGGTCTCTTCCTTCCTTGTCCTGATCGACGATGTCTACCTGATTTTGGGCACATCCTGAGTGTACCAGGCTTCGGTTTCTAAATAACAGTTATGAGTAGTCGTGACCGCCCAAGGGGCCCTCCGCCCAGTGACATTCCCCCTCAAAGGGATCCGCGCCGTGGAGGCGATGGTCGCAATGGCGGATTTCCCGGGCCCAGTGATGGCTCCTTGTCAAGGGCGGAGAAGTTCGAGGACGAGAAGAGGCGGATCATTCACAGCTGTTTCTCTAAGAAGGACAATGATGGCACCTGTATTTCACCCGCCCTGTGGGAGTCAATTGCACTGTTCCGAACTGATCGCTTCTCTCCATTTTAGTGGTCGAGTCCTACATAACACATGTCCGCATTATCGAAGATGCGGCATATCCATCCACCCCCGCGCCGCCAAACTCGCCGCCCGAAAACAAGAAGCCTCGAGTAATCATTGTTGCGGTCAGAAGATCAGGCAGGGTGCGCTTGCACAAGGCTAGGGAGAACAACGACGGGTCTTTTTCTATTGGGAAAACATGGATGCTCGACGATTTATCCGCCATTCAATCGTATAACGCCTTGGTACCGTCGACCCCTCTGGAACAACAGCAGAAGCAGTGGGCTCTCAATCTCGGGTTCGTGGTTACCGTGGGAAAGCCTTACTATTGGCATGCACGGACTGCCAAAGAGAAGGACTTTTTCATCGGCAGTCTGGTGAAGATCTATCGCAAATATACTGGGGGCAAGGTGCCCACACTAATTGGCTTCGACGAACGTGAACGGCAACTGCTGGCTGGGTCAAACCCCACTCCTCCGACGGCACCGCCAGCACCTAGAATCCCTCACCCAGGATCTTCTCGTTCGGATGTGACATTGCCCCCCCCTCGCCCGCCTTCATCTCAGGGCAGTCGGCCCCAGTCTCCGTACTCAAGCCGCGCGCCCAGTCGCGATGGGCCTAAGAGGCCACCACCTGAGGAACACGCCCTGCGATCTCAAAAGAGTCGAGAGCAGATGGCAAGGCCGTCGACTGGCCAGTCTGCAAAAAGCGGGTTTTCACCCTCCGGTCCCCCATCGCACCCGCCACCGATACCCCCTGATCATCGCGAGCAACCTCCTCGTGCGACGGAACGACTGGCAACAGATAACAGGGGCCCAAAGGCGCCGCCGCCCCCTCTACACGAATCCAGAAGCAGGGACTTCCCGTCCAGTCTGCAAGCTGCATCTTCTGCTGTCTCGCCAGACAGACTCAACGGCCACAATGCTCATAATAGCGAAACCAGTCAAGGAGTCCCAACCCTGGAGGCAAGGCCCCCATCCTCTCGGGATGGAAGGCCAGATCCCGAATCAAGGCCTATGCTACGTACCCATGATTTACACACTAGTCGTAGCAAGGATGGTCTTCGACCCACGACACCAGGGTCGGTCTCCGGAGAGAATCGCACATTCTTGCACAGTCCAGCAAGCAGCGTGGGTCCACGGTCGCCTTTGCGGGAAACATCCGAACGGTCTTCCAGATCGGACATACAGACAGAACCTCAGGAGCTGGAGGCTCCTGTCAGCTCCAGCGTCGGGGATCTGCCATCCACCTTGATGCCCGGCATGTCAGCAGGCAACAAGACACCGACCACTCCCCATAAACCCGAATCTATCACTATTCAACCTCCCGTACCAGCGTCGGCACCAGAACCAGAAACAGTCATAGCAACTCCGGATCCTCCGCAGTCGTCGGAAGCTGCCGAACCGGCTGCAGAGACGGAGCCTCCTATGCCAACCAGTCCTTCGGACGATGCGGGGCCTGCAGCTGAAGACCTTGATACGCACCGTCCAGGCCTTGGTCCTATGGTAAAGAAAAAACAAACCAAGGACGTTGCAGGAGCATTGCGCAAAGCCGCAACTGCCTACGGTGCTTTCAAGCCTAGACCCGGAGGTGCAGGCGAGAGGCTTTTGGCAGCGGCGAGAAAGCAGAAAGCAGCAACGGATGAACCTGATGGTATTACAAGCGTTGTTCCAGCTCCATTCTTGCTTCGGACGAACAGCGACAATACAACGGCTGGCCCTGACAGCCCAGATAAAGAGGGGCCAGCAGCTCCCTTACCTCTTAGGACAGAGGAACAACCTGCTGCGCCTCCACCTATCACAATCCCTGCATCAGAACCTCCCACGGTTGAAGTGACCCAAGCGCCTCCGCTGGAGCCCGTCATCAAGCCCGTCGAGGCACCCAGTGACACGCGCGACACATCGAGACCCGTGGTGCAGATTGTCACTGACGAGAGGACAAGGTCCGTGTCGCCTTCGCCACACGATCGCCGCCGTAGACGTCATGAAGACAACACAATTAAGTACTGCCAGTCTCTTGGGATCAGGCCTAGCGTTTTGGCAGGGCGAGGGGGGGATTTTGATGATATCTTGACAGACCTAGGTTGGAATGGACGGCTTAGTGACGAAAAGCGCATCGAAGATCTTGAAGCGGATATCCGTCGCGAAATCGGACGCGTCGAGGCTACCAGCTGGCTTGGTAACCTGGAGCAGCAGGAGGGGAAGATTGATCAATTGGCCAAACTCATTGACAAGACGGTCGAGGAATGCGAAGAGTTGGATAATCTACTTACGCTATACGCGCACGAATTGAACGTAAGTAATAGCCCCGAACGTTTGCACGTTCGACAGCTGCTGATCGCACTCCAGACACTACACGACGATGTGTCCTATATTGAGACACAATCGCAGGGTCTGCAAGTGCAGACTGCTAACCAGAAGTTGCTCCAAAACGAGCTACAGAACCTCCTGAATACACTCTCTATCTCTTCAGGTGATCTGCGTGCACTCAAGGAATCCTCACTGAGTAATCCTGATGGACTACGAGATACTGAAGTGGCACTGTCAACACTGTATAAGGCGATGTTGATGATCGATTCCGATATACGGCAGAATAAGAGACGGCTGGCCGATGCTGCTGGAGATCATGGCAGCCTGGGCGTTTACGCTGACACGGAGATTGGACAGATGCGCGCCATCCAGGAAAAGAAAGAAGAATATCGCGCACATGCTCGGGTATTCTTGCAGCGACTCAAACAATTCATGACAATCGCCTTCAGAATTGCAGAGCAAAAGAGGATCGACGCCGCAGCAGCCGCTGCTCAGAAAGACCCCCTCAAGCTCAACAGTGAAGCTCGGGCGTACTGTCGCCGAGAACTGTGGCATTACCACGCAATGATTCTCTTCGCGCGAGAAGTTAGCGGAGGAGAATGGCAGGCCTTAATCAACCTTTATGAACAACAGGCGAAAGCGCCTTACCAGAATGACTTCCGCGACAACAACGTGTCTTGGAGGAAGATGGCAAGAAAACCCACAGGAGATGAGCAGGAACTCCTCTTCACCCATCAGGAGAAGGAAAAAGAAAGTGAAGGTCTCACGATGGCCGCACGTAAACTCACCGTTCGGAGAGGCAAGACCATCCGAGCGGCAGCCGGCCTCAAGCTGTCATCTGGTGACAAGCAACACGGTAAACTTGAGCCATGTGAGGCATTCGCAGGCACTCTCCAAGAGACATTGAGAATGATCTCTGAGGAGCAGAACTTTATTGTTCATTTCTTCCACTTGAACTCCCTCTCCACACTCGAATTTCCGGACCTGGTCGCTTCGGGTGCTCCGGATGAGCGCAGGATTCCTAATTTCAGCGTCAAACAATTACATGACCCCGACCGGGGTATGGCCAAGAAGGTCGAACAGAGCATGGACGAACTCTTCTCATTCTGGCCCACTGATATGCAGAATCTTATTGACTGGGCTATCCGAGCGGATCCACTGTAAGTGTCAAGCGCATCGCGCGTTATCATGACTTCCGATACTGACTGAGACGATGATAGTCAAGGAATTGGTATTCTACTGGCCTTGGAAAAGGCTATCTCCGAGTTCGATGACGCCAATCAGGATTTTATTGTCCACTCCCTTCAGAAACTGCATTCTCGACTCCTTGGTCTATTTAATCGATTTGTGGATGAACAAATCCGCGGTATCGAGGAGACGAAAGTCAAAGTGAACAAGCGCAAGGGAGTGATCTCATTTATGCGAGTGTTCCCGAATTTCGCCACTGCTGTGGAGAATCTCCTCACGCAGCAGTCGCAGGATTTCCATGATATTCGCATCAGCGTCAACGAAGCCTACGATCGCATCAATCGTGCCATGTGGGAGTCGCTCAAGTTCATCGCCAAGGAAGCTCCCGGCCAACCGACGGCCACGACTGCCACGTCTGGCGATCCTGAGGACAAGGAAATTCTTAATTACCACATTCTCCTGATCGAAAACATGAATCACTACGTGGAGGAGGTCGGTATTCGAGATCTTTTGGTTCTGGAGCGTTGGCGCGACCGCGCGCAGCAGGACATGCAGGAGCACTTGAAGCTGTATCTCGATTCAGTCATCCACCGACCTCTCGGCAAACTGCTTGAGTTCGTGGAGTCTGTCGAAAATCTACTAGGGAGCGGAATGAACCCCTCGGACATTGCCAGCCGGCCCAGTTACTCGCGATCGGTGGCGAAGAAGGTGATGGCAGCGTACGACGGAAAGGAGATCCGACGAGGTATCGAAGGGCTGAAAAAGCGGGTTGAGAAGCACTTTGGCGATGCAGACGATCCGGGGTTGAGTCGGAGTCTGGTGTTGAAGGTGCTCCGGGAATGCGAGGGTCGTTATGGGGAGGCATACGACCGCACCCGGCGCATCATTGACACAGTGTATGAGGGACAATTGGAGCTTGAATGGCGCAAGGAGGATGCGGCTGCCATGTTCCAGAAGTGACAGATGGATGGGTATTATTAGGATTTTTGAGTTTCTGCCCTTACTTGACTCTGGTCTGTTGGCTGCTATTGAGTGTAAATCATACAAGGGGGGGAGGGGGAAGGAAAGGCATGGCATTGGGCGTTTGTTTCATCATTTACCAGTTGAATCTTTTCCCTTTTTTTTTTTTTTTT